>NW_015390640.1:0-31012 GCF_001527695.2 Protobothrops mucrosquamatus | reverse complement strand
CTGGACAGCCATTTGTCTGAAATGGTATAGGGTTTCCTGCCTGAGCAGGGGGTTGGACTCGATGACCTCCAAGGTCCCTTCCAACTTTACTATTATTATTATTATTATTATTATTATTATTATTATTATTATTATTATTATTATTATTATTATTATTATTATTATTATTATTATTATTATTATTATTATTATTATTATTATCAGCTATTGCTCTGTTTACAATCTACACAATTACCCTATGACACTCTGTAACAATAACAGAGGAGTCTGTCTGAAAACTAAACTGATAAACTTCATTTTCAGCTAGTCCTACAGTTTCTAAAATGCAGATACTAAAAACAGTGTGATGCTAAATATACCCCCCCTCCCACATCTACACATATAAACTGCATTCACTACCAAACCTGTGAGATGCTACTACTCTCTTCATCCCCCAGAAATATGAACTGCTTGAAGTTCCCTTGTTAAAAAAAAACCAAAACATTCTCAGCATGCTGAACTGAGCCCAAGTGGCAACAGGGGGAAGAATCATCACAAACCTGTGGCCTGGTAAACTACAGGTGGTTCATTTAGTGAACATTCAAAGTTACAGAGGCACTGAAAAAAGGGAGTTATGACCGTTTTTCACACTTAGGACCGTTGCAGCATCCCCATGAGCAAAGTCATGGGGGAAGCCAGATTCACTTAACAACCATATCATTAGTTTAGCAGCTGCAGTGATTCACTTAGCAGATGTGACAGGAAAAGTCACTTAACAAATGTCTCACTTAGCAACATAAATTTTGGGCTCAATTGTGGTTGTAAGTGAAGGCAGGACAAGAAGCAACGTGTGGAAACTAATCAAGGAGAGAAGCAACCTAGAACTAAGGAGAAACTTCCTGACAGTGAGAACAAT
This sequence comes from Protobothrops mucrosquamatus, assembly GCF_001527695.2. NCBI lineage: Eukaryota > Metazoa > Chordata > Lepidosauria > Squamata > Viperidae > Protobothrops > Protobothrops mucrosquamatus. Next base: position 30,117 of record NW_015390640.1, on the reverse strand, counting down.
TAACCAGTGGAACAACCTGCCTCCAGAAGTGGTGAATGCTCCAACACTGGAAGTTTTTAAGAAGAGATTAGACAGCCATTTGTCCGAAATGGTATAGGGTTTCCTGCCTGAGCAGGGGGTTGGACTAGATGACCTTCAAGGTTCCTTCCAACTTTACTATTATTATTATTATTATTATTATTATTATTATTATTATTATTATTATTATTATTATTATTATTATTATTATTATTATTATTATTATTATTATTAAGTTGAAGACTACCTGTAGACTGCTTCTGTTCATTGACCATACCTCAAAGCATGCTGGCCTAGTAGGAAGGGATAAGCAATGAAGTCACATGGATGGGCTTAACTAAAGTATTCCTATATCCTGCTGTCATTTCTACCATCTCTGCCTTCCCCCCCCCCTTTGTTTTGCCTTTGCCTTTCTTTGCCCTGAAATACAGTGGGTCGAAGATATATAAGGTCTGGTTCTGCTTTTGCTCATAGCCACTCAGCAAAGTATCAAAGCTTTGATGGGGGTCCAATATATGCTGTATTATTACTTGCATGCATGCATGTATGTAAAAATATGTTCTGTCTTTTAAAGTGATCTGGTTATTTTAGGAGAGCCAGGTTTTGGCCACAATAACAGATTAAGAGGCGATTTAGAATGGCAAATGGCTATTATGAAAACAGTATGACTGTTATGAAAAAGTATCCTTCCCCCCCCATATATTTTCTACTAATTTAAGCAGTGTTGTTTTATAAACTCCCATGAGCATCAATATACTCTTTGTATATCCTCATAAGGATATTGTCCTTCAGTACAGTTCTTGTGTCCTTCACTTTAGCACCGTATGCCATTCCCAATATAGGGATTTGCTAAATATGACTATGTATTGGTCTTTAATTGTTCTGTAAGCAGACAATCAATCAATAAGGGAAATGCTTCCTTATTAAAGAGCTCCAGTGAAAAAAAATGTTTTGCCTGCTTATTGTTGGAGAGAGTTTTCTTTGTAAAGGAAGAACCACAAGGTCTCCTCTCCTGTTTCTTTCTCCTCCTACTTTTCAAATATTTACCCTCAGTTGTGTCCATCTCTTCTTTCTCTTCAGCTTCTGCTGCAGCTGCCTCTTGCTGCTGAAGTAGCTAGAAAAATGAAAGTTAGCCAATGGAATGGTTAAATATAGCACAATTTCTCTTCCAACACATGGACAGTAATCATTTATCAAACAACAGAAATACAGAGAAAGGTGAATTCAAATGCAATACTTCCTGTTTTTATACTTTAACTCAAGACAATAAATAATACTTTCTCTCTACTGCCCGTTACTTCTTTGAAATCTTCTCCCATTAGTGGACTGACTGTTTCTTTGACTATTTTCTTGTTTTTTATGTGTTGAAAGAAACTTTTTAAAATTGTTTTTGAAATTTGTTGCAAGCCTTACTTTCTTCAAAGCCTTAACCTTCCTAACTTCATCTTTGCAGGTTTGGGCTATTTATTGATGATCTGATTTAGATATGTGTCCCTCTTTCCATTTTTTTTAACCTATCCTTTTTTTCCCTCTCAGTTGGTCTGAGAGTTTTTTGTGCAACCATGTTGTTTTTTTCTTGGTTTTCTTTTTTAGTGGTATTGAACTGGACGGGGCTTTTATAATTCCATTTTTCAGAGTTCCCCAAGCTTCTTGAGTTGATTTTCCCTTACAGTGGAATACAATGTAACACAATGGAATTACAGGAATAGAGTTGAGCTTATCCGTGTAATATGGGTGATTAGTACTGTAAAGATTCAGATAGTTCTTCGGAATGTAGACTATGAAGTCTGAAGGGGAGGGACATAATAGAGTGATTCCCCCCCCCCCATGGTAAGAATAGTAGAAAAATACCACAACCAATCTAATCTAAAAAAAAAAAAAAGACTGCTTTAGGATTGTTTTTAACAATGCCTTAAAAATAAATGAATTTGGAAAGGTCAAGTATATCTCATAGTCAGGAATACAGAGTTGGATTAATATTTTGTTCATGAAGAATGAAATCTCACATGGATCTCACATAATCTTTCATCTAAGAGGATAATATTGCCGGATGAATTACTAGATACTTCTGAGAACTTCTTCTTTCTCTGACATCTAAAAGAGTCCAGGGCCTGCAGGACATAAACTAAATGAGAACCTTCGGAATATCCGTACTGCTTGCCAGTGAGTTGCCCACCTTCATAGTTTCAATGGAAGCAAAATACTTGGACCACCAGTCCAGCATGCTCTCATCAGGCTCCTCATCCTCAGCTTCTTCTGCATTTCCTTTCTTCTTCTTCTTCTTTTTCTCCTTCTCTTCTTCTGTCTGTAGGAGAGTGGAAAAGAAGTGAGAGATAGTTATGAAATGGAAAATAAATTTCTGCCAAAGATTCTAGAGAGACATATTCAATCAATGCAGAAAAATCCAGACAGTTAATAATAATAATAATAATAATAATAATAATAATAATAATAATAATAATAATAATAATAATAATAATAATAATAATAATAATAATAATAATAATAATAATAATAATAATAAAGTTGGAAGGGACCTTGGAGGTCATCTAGTCCAACCCCCTTTAATTTCTGTACATCTAGAACCATGTTTCTCAACACTTCTTGAGCAATTCTGGGACTATTAAATGGCTGAGTTGAGAAACAGTGCTCTATAGAATAGCTGAGCTACCTTGGCCTGTGGGTCACAGGTACCATTCTTGGTGCAGTATTTTGTGTGTACTTAAATTTCTTTTTTGTAAAATAGGAGGATTATACTGTAGCTGTAATTCACCCAACACATATATTTTATGGAAGTCCTATAGCTTCTCCAAACAGAAATTATAGCCCCTCTGGCTTTGGGGTGCTAGAATATTCTAAGAATTAATTCAGTTTTTGAATGGATCAGTGTATCCTGCAAATCTAGAAAATTGGTTAACTGATTATCTAGGTTAGTATGTTGTGACTCAGTCAATAAATTTGGGCAACGGATGGACTTTTTCAGAAAATGGATAAATGGAGAATGTACTGACTGAAAAGGGCTGTATATGAAGATAACTATGTTATGTAATTTTGAAGAGGAAAAAGGGCATTAAGTATGTCTGTAAAGAAGACTGAAAGTTGCTTCTTAAGTATTTCTTTTTTTTCTTTCTCAATTTCTATTGTTTTCATCATTTTTAGTTTTATCTTTTTCTTTCTTTTCAACTTGTTCATGTTTATATCATGTAATTTTGCAAAAATATTATTTAATAAAAATTATACACATGCATACACATACACATACACATATGTATACATATAAGTAAACACATACCAGTATATACAGTAGTATACATACAGATACAAACATACATATAAAAATGAATTTGGGCCATGGCAGCAGATACTGCAATACATTAGTTTATTTTCTAACAGATTTATTGAAGTACCTGTTACCATGGCCCAAAATCATTTTTATGTTTTTGTTTGTATCCATATGTATCTATATCTCCCCAACATTTCTTCCTTACACTAAAACTGCAATTTATGTTATAAGCTGGGAATTCCAAGTATGTCTGTGTTAGTGTGTTTGTATGTGTGTGTGTATTTGTGTGTGTGTAATAGCAAAGGACCTTGGGAAAAACTTTCCTCAAACTTTCAGGAAGAACAATGGATATCTATCAGTCTCAAATATTTACTGGTCTATTCTTATTATACATAGGCCATCCAAGAAGGGAGCAATTTCAGCTTATTCCCTGAATGTAAGAAGATCGTGTTACTATAAATTGTTTCCAGATGCCAGAGAAGATGTTTTAGTAAGACACATATAAGCACTACTGTCACTTACCACGTCCACCTTCACAACAGCATCAGAATTCTGTCACCAGAGAAAGGAATGTGGAATGGAGAAAAACATGGGAGAGTTAATAAAATGAAGGAGAGTTATTGCTGTCTGTAGCGCACGTACTTGAACAAGGGGTACAGCATCTTTGAGCCACTGGGGAAGCCCAAGCACATGTCTGATATCAAACAAAAAAGGAAGGTAACACACAGCCCAAATCAATGGAAGGAATGTTACAGATGGATGAAGAAGCTTAGGGTGCTGTTCTGCCCAGATTTGTTGCTAGGTCTCTAATTCATACATGCAGAATAGCTAATGATAAATTGATTTTATTTTTATGCTTTATGTAGGATCATCAACGAACAATTCTTTTATAGCATGTATAGGCAAACACTGGGCCACAGAGTCACTGAAACTCTTTACCACTTGCTCTTCAGGTCCCTTGAATAGTCTTCTCCATCTGATGCCTTCAGATGTTTTGGAACAATAGCAATTCTTCTTACAGTGACTAGGAATTCTCTGAGTTCTGGCATTCTGAGTGCAGGGCACCTGGTTTGGGGAAAGGTATCCTGCCCCTCCATTTTTCTTGTCATCCAGCTGTTCACCATCAATTGGGTAAAACATGCCAAACTCAAAAACATTCTGTTAGGAAGACACTCATTTTGAAAGTATGTACAGTTTCAATACTTGCCAAAATGTTTGATTTGAAAAGCACGAAGCAAGCACTCTTTCCCAGTATGACTTTGGAGAAGGCTCCCAAGGGGTAATATAGAAATCAAAGGTCATTCTGTGGGATAGGAAGATCTGTATTGCAAAAGCCTTGCAATGGAATTTAATGTTCATGGAAGTGAAAAAGGAAAAAAAAAAGTTCCTCTGGTAAAGAAAATTATAAACTAGGAAAGCATGTGGAGGTAATCTATATGTCATACTAAATATGTCAGGACTAACAGAATACACACCTCTCCCTAAATACCAGAATAGAATTGGCTTGTCAATGTCCCCCCCCCCATTTCATGCACTATGTTTGTTTAAAAAAATATGAGCTTCTTTACTGATAGGTGACCAGGAAGGTCAGGCATTTTGAAGGGTGATAAACATTCTTTAAATATTATCCCTGCCCACAAACACCATGATTTTAAAAAATGCCTTTGGAGAAGCCAAAGTGTCATAAATCAATGAAGGGGAAGAAGCCCAGCTTTTTGAGCCAGATAGATACATTTATCATTCTGAGAACATATTGTGGGGATGCTTGCAAAGAGGCTGCTGAAACAATAGGCTCATCCAACTTGCACTCCCAAATCAAGATACTCAATCACTCTTGATGGTCCTGGTTTTTTCCTAGATAGGTAGACTCTTCCAAACAACGTCCCATGCACAGCCATCCATTATGCCTTTAGGCCTGTAGATTTCACCTGGCTAGGAAACTCCCTTGATGGCTGGCACATCAGTTACTACTTGCTCAGAAAGCCAATGATTTCGAGTCCCTGACTTGAATAGCAAAAAAGAGAAAAACTCAGAGAGGAAGTCATTTGCTCCCATCAATTAAAAAGAATTTGCTATGCTTCAAGGCACATTCAGAACAATCTAAATTATTTCAGACAGAGTGGTGCAGGAATTGGATCTCAAAGTTTCATTGACCATTATAATTAAAATGCTGTCTTGTGGATCAGACCTAGTCTGCTTTTCTTCAATTAATCTTGAGATAGATTAATGGGATTGTACAAAAACAATCCTCTGAATGCTTTACCTGTCTTTCTAGATTTCTTCTCTGAAATGGAGTTTCCACACTTTCAACCCAATTCCCAAGACATGATTATCCATTTGTATTCTGCCCTTTAACTGAATGCAACAAGCCAACAAGTTTTTTCCTACATTCCTTTGGCTAGACTCTATGCAGCATGGAAGCTTTAAGGCCCAACTTTTGCCTCATTTTCAGCTGCCAGGTAAACAAGACTATAATTCCCAGCACTGCTTTTACAGAATTATAGAATAACAGAGATGGAAGGGACCTTGAAGATCTTCTAGTCCAACCCCCTGCTCAATTAGGACACCCTGCCTAAACCATTTCAGAGAAATAGTTGTCCAAACTCTTCTTGAAAACCTCCAATGATGGAGCATCCACAACTTCTGGAGGCAAGCTGCTCCATTGTTCTGTCAAGAAATTTCTCCTTAGTTTCAAATTGGATCTCTCTTTGTTAAGCTTCCATCCATTATTTCTTTTCTTTCCATCAGGTGCTTTGGAGAATAGGTTGACCCCCCCCTCTTCTTTGTGGCAGCCCCATAAATATTGGAGGACTGCTATCATATCACCCCTAGTCCTTCTTTTCATTAAACTAGATATAGCCAATTCCTGTGACTGTTCCTTATACGTTTTAGTCTCCTATCCCCTAATCATCTTTGTTGCTCTTCTCTGCACTCTTTCCAGAGTCTCAACATCTTGTTTATATCATGGCAACCAAAATTGGATGTAGTATTCCTAGTGTGGTCTTACGAAAGCAATATAAAGCAGTAATAACTCTTCACATGGTCTTGATACTATCCTTCTGTTGATGTGTTGATGCAGCCTAGAATTGCGTTGTTTTTTTCTGGCAGCTTTCCAAGACTTTCTTTCTCTTTCTCCCTCCCTCTCCTTCTTTGACTCTGAAATTGCCTGTTGCAATATATATAAAAGAATATATTGTTCACATGGGCTCTACTCCTCACTGGTAATAAACCCAGACAGAATAAAAGCAATCAGCAGCTGATAACTTCAAAAATCATTCAGATGCACCAAAACTTAATTCACTCTCTTTTTGTTTTGTTTTACTAGTCTGCACTGTGATGCTCTTCAGTATTTTGAAACTGATTGCTAATTTTCCCTACTAAGACCATTAATATTAATTATATATTTGCTTTTGTTATTCATATTAAAACAAAAACACCACCACTCAATCCCAAATGGTACATACTAAATTTAAATAGGTTTTGTTATTAAAAGTATTTTAAGTGGAATTGGAACATTTTATCTGTCATTACTGGACCTCAATCCATCAGAACACACCGTTTGGTCCCTGGTGGATATACGGTATATTTGGAGAAATTCTTGTGTCATGTTTCTGGAGCACATCTGGTAACAGTTCTGAGTTCAAAATAGTGGGTTCAAGTGTTCAAAGCTCTAAATAAAAACCTTTGTGTTTTGAAATTTGGTCTGAACATTTTGTTCCATGTTGTTTTGAGTGTTGTAATGTTCCCTGATTGAACTGTGTTTTTTTAATTAACCCCCACTTCCCAATAAATGAGGGATGGAGGGAAGTGCAGATGAGGAGATGTGGTTAAGTACATGTATAGAAATATCACTTTGATATTAAAAAAAAGACCATTGCTTGCCTGGTAGTTAAGTTTACCACTATTTCTAAAATTAGGAGAGGTACTTTGGCTTCTTTCTCAGATACACCATCATTGGANGAGTTTGGGGGCAGACTGTCAAATGTAGAAAATGGACACGGCATATTCTAATAGGGGGAACTAACCACTCACAGGTAGGAAGCAGAGAGCTTGAAAAGGAGTAGGTTAAAACCTCTGCTACCCAACAGTTTTTCACAAGAGCATTGTTTTCTTCCATTAAAAATATGGGGGGACTGGGGGGAGGCAGACTTTAATCATGTATTATTTCCCAGGAATTCTAAGTATATAGTGTGCATCAATGTGAGAGAAAGGGTGTGATTTGTACGCACTATCTTTGCCCATTTCTGTAATCCCCAAGGCTTCATAAGGGCAAGAGCTGCTCTCCACCTCAAAAAGGTACCCTTGCTCAAAAGTGTGAGCAATGAAAACACAACTGATGAATTAATATACCAACAAATCAGAGGAACACTCATGAGATCACCACTCTTGGGACTCATAGCAAAGTTCATAATGCAGCGTCTGGAAACTGTAGCACTTCCACAGATACAACTAAAAGAATGGATCCAGTATGCAGACAACGCCCTCATAATAAAAAGGAACAACTATAGAAGACACATGAAAAAATCAACATCTTCAAAGGAATAAAATTCACAAGGGAAGAAGAAAACAATATACTACACTTCCAGAGGAAGTGATGGCAAATTAGAAATGCAAGTCTATTGAAAAACAATCCACACTAACCAGATATTCCATTACCAAAATTACAGTCCAGCTTTCCACAAGAGGAGCTAGGTAAGACATTATTCAGATAAGTACAAAGACATCACAGTAACCCAGAACACCAGAAAAAACACAAAAAACAAACCAGCTTTACAACATCTTCCAACAAAATGGATATCCACACAATTTTATCAAAAAGTGCTTGACTCTCAAACCACTATATTACAACCACTAAAAGCTACAAAAAGGATAACATTACATACATCAAAACCATCTCAGAAACTATCAACAGATTATTACACCCAGAGGCATCACCATAGCACACAAATCGCTATAGCACACAAATCAACTAAAGCATCTAAATCATTTTAAATGAACCAAAAGACCAGACTCAATAGCCCAAGAAGAAAAATACAGAAGTTATCTACAACAGGGGTCTCCAAACTTAGCCACTTTAAGACTTGTAGCATGGATGGCTGAGGAATTCTGGGCATTGAAGTCTACAAGTTTTGAGACCCTTGATCTACCACATACAGTGTAAGGACTGTAACAACAATATGTAGAATAGATAGGCAGAAGGCAGAGTGTATCCATGAATATCAACTAGTAGTCAGAAGACATTATTAAAAAATCCTTAATCTCACAACACATGGATAGACCCAACCATAGTTTCTGGGAGTTTGTTGAATGTAAACTGAGCTGTAAATTACACACAGTAATTTTCCAACAAGGATAGGAGCAAAGGAGAAAAACAAAAGACAGATGGAAAGGAGCAAACCCAGACTTCATTATTTGAATGAAAGACTGATCAGAGATTCAATCTTTTGGGTGCCATGCATCAAACCCTTTAGGACTTCTGTAACTCATCCTTGATTCTTCTTACCGCTTCCAACTTCACCATGGTCTCCATCTTCTTGATGGGAATCTCTGGCTCCATGTTAACCACAATTTCACCTGTGGGGTGAGAGTAGGGCCCCCCATTTGCAAGAATCACATAGGCGTTCATAAGTTTAGCTGGACAGAAAATAAATAAATAGGGGAAAAACAAGAGTGCATAATAGGCACACTCAGGAAAGAGAAAGAGAGAGAGCACAGATATATGAAATATTTTAGATTGAAATTGTCTGAAGATGAGATAAAGTATATAATATTGAAGAATGAAAATCTGGTTGAAAAAATGTAGAAGAAATTGTGGAGGAACCTGGGGTTTAAAAGAAAAAAAAACCCCTCACAATAGTAAGAAGCAAAATATTGAATATATGTGATCACTGTGAGGGGCTCATCTATCACCACAATCGTTTTGTATTACACAGCTGATTTTCTAATTCCACTGAGTATATCACTTGGCCAAATATTGGAATAATTTAAGTATAGCCATTATTATTACTGCCACATATTAGGTGGAAGAAGCAAAGTCATAGATATGCAACATCTTCGTTTGTTAAGGCTAATATAAGAATGACTCTCCTAACACACTAAAACTTAAAACTTGAAATAACAAAATACAATTAAATGTTCCCATAATCTTCTATGTCTGAACAAATAAATTATATTATGTTTTGTTATTAGAGACTAATTCACATAATGTGCTTAAGACAATATCTCCTAACACTCTGAATTTGCTCAATTCTATTTCAACTAAGTTTAGGGTGTTGACTGAACTCAGCTAGAAACCTTATCTATTGTGAGATTTGAACATAATCTCTTCAACATCTTGCTATGAAGAGCAATTTGCCATTCACCCTCAGATTTCTCATTTTCTTCTGTGCCAGCAAACTATCATCTGGATTCCTTGGTGCGCTCTGAGCTTGGATGTTTTCTTGCAGACATTTCATTATCAAACTAGGTAACATCATCACCACCAGTGCAGTGTATTGATGAGGTTACCTAGTTTGGTAAGGAAACATCTGCTAGAAAACAACTATGCTCAGAGAGCACCAAGGACTCCACAACTGAACCCTGAGCTACAAATATTCTCTTCTATTGGTATCATCTGGATACTTAGAATATATTAATAAGTCATGCTCTTGGCCAATGAGGACAACCAGTCCATAAGTGGATCTTCTCCTGCCATCTATTCCCATAGTATGAATTCTCTTTCATTCCCTACCTGCAGTGCTCCAGTGCTGAGACTTCTTATCTGGAGGTCTATAGATGAACTTCCGTAAAGAATTGACAGCATGGCTCCCCACAAGGGTGTAACGCCCAAAGGCACGGCAATCCACTACACGAATATTGAGGGGTGGATGCAGGAGTTCGTTTTCAGGCAGATCCTGAAAAGAAAAATAAATACAAGTCATGGATATTGATCAGGTTCTGGTATTTAAGAAAGAGGCACAGAGGAAACAAAACTGCTTTTTAAATAAAAGCTATGGATTTATCAAGCTTAATATATTGTCTGTATCACTAAAATAGGCATCCTGAATGCTCTCCATAAGCTTTGGATTTCAACTACCATTAGTTTTAGCTAGCATGGTCAACACCAGTGAGTTGTCTAGACATCTGGAGAACTTTAGCCTGCTAACCTTGGCTAACACTCACAATAGCTCTTAAGGTTTTCACATAGTTTTTTCCTGATATATATGGTATTTGTAACTAGTTATAACATTTGGAATATTCCAAATTCACAACATAATTGGACTTTCTAATGAGAATAGTGAAGGGAAAACACCAGACTTTTGGGGAGGTAAATCACAGCAGCAGAATATGACTACCTGTAGACTCTTAATGCTATGGAGCATTACAGCTGTTCTGACAAAGGAGTAGGTGTGAGAGAAGAAGGTTTAGAAAGATGATAGATACAGAGGTTAACAAAAAGAAATCTCCAGAGAAAATACCTGCTGAATTAACCTTATCAGGCCTGTACAAACAAACTCCATCACTCTTTTACACTGCCTGGCTTGATTCAACAAGCTATTGAGGCACAGAAGAGAGTTGGTTCCTTAAATTGGAAAATCTTCCTCAGAGGCTTCATAACAGTCTTTATTGTGACTATTGTTGAGAAAGCAGAAGAGAACTGCAACTTCTGAAGAGTTTGCTTCCTTGGTTAAGTACGTTATTTTGAATGTTGAATTCTTAGTTTGGATTGCTTAAACTCTAAAAGACTGTTCTCATTTTCAAACCCAGTTCCTGAATGCTTAAGGGACTGGGAAAAATAAACTTCAATAGCTCCACTACACCTTTGGAGAGTTCATTGTTTTCTGGTTCTTATTAGTCATCTCTGCTCTTCTTTATGTACAAGAATCATTGTCAGAGTGAGCTAAAATACTTTCAAACAGAAATTTTGGGGATACTCAAACAGCTATTAAGAGAGGTCAACTTGTCATAGCTAACACATATCTAACCTGGTTGAGCTGTTGACTAGCTGATCAAGTGTTTTGCCCTGTGCTGAATGATAGAATCTATGCCAGATATGAAGTTTGCCAAATTTTCATAAGAATTCAACATTTAGAATATGGTTACACTGACTTAGATTAAATCTAAGATTTAATTATGACATCTAAATTTGGGGTGGGATGGGGAACTATTTATTGCTGAAGGGTATGAAAGCTATTACTGTAAGATTAATGCTCCAAGACATAAAATGCATTTCTGAATCTTTCCTTTTATATATAATGGCTATTTGTAAGTATAAATATTTGCATACCACTTTTGGCAGTAAAATTATAATCAGATTCTGCATTAACAGCACAACTCTATGCATGTCTTAAGTAAATGTAAAACCTACTTATTTCTAAGGGGCCTTTGCCAGGTATGTAAAAGTAAGGCTGCAGCCAAGGAGGATCAGATTCTGTGCCAAAGACGTTTATTGGATGATCAGTGTGAGCTTTGTACACATCTAAATCTGCAACTCATCAAAACATTGTCTGCTTCCAAGACCACTTAACCAGCCTTTGGTAAATAGATACGGGTCAGACCGATATCTGGTTAGCCTTAACATTGTTATTGCCTTGGGCATGGTTAGGCCACCAACGTCTTATGAGAAATGTACTCGAATTTCTAATCTGATTTTTCACCTACATTGTTTTAGTATTATAGCCAAAGAAATATGTGATGTCCTTGAATTACAAGTATTCTACTACTATCCAGGAAGTGAGAGTGAGGGTTACACAAATGTCATGCTTTTTCAATGTCATTTCACAATAAGAAAACCTTAGGAAAGATTGCAAGAGCACATATTTTCCTCGTAGTCTAACATTTCATGCCATTTACTATGCTCATATTATGGAGAATGGGGTCAGTATATGGTGGGAAGGAAGCCTTGGGAAAGGATTGTTCTATCCCAGCCTATTGCCGTCCTTGTTAGAGGCACAAGGACCAAACCCCTGCTGATACAATAGGCTGGAGACTTTAAAACAAAACAAAATCCCTTTTATTTGGGTGACAAACCTGTCAATAAGTCCAAAACACAAACAGCAAAACTCAAGTCCAAAGGAAGGAAATAGTCCACAGGAACACGTTGCAAACAAGACGAACAGACCAGGATTCCAAGAAGCACTTTGCAAACGGTTGCCTTCAGCAACCAGCAACGCCCACACCTCCCCTTTTTATACAGCAGTCCCAGGGCGTTGCCTCTCATTGCCTTCTCCTTTTACTTTGGAGTAGTCGCATAGACTGTTGTTTTTTTTCTCTTGCTAATTGACGATGCCTGCGAGCATCAATTAGCACATCCAGGTGTGAGACTTCTGAATCTGACTCATGCTCCTCACACAGCTGAGCTTCATCAGAAACACGACTGGAGGGGCCAGGCTCTTCATCAAGCCGTGAGTCCTGTAATTCATCAGAGCCTCCCTCTGACCCTGACGGCCCCTCAAAGGCCTCCTCCACCTCCTCCTCAGATTCCTCAGACTCAGCTGTTGGAAACACAGGCTGGCACGGAATCACAACAAGGATAAGAAGATGGACAGGACATGACATTTCTATCTTTCCATGGATTTCAGTTGTTAGAATGCAACAGTGGGAATAGGCCATCTCATTGTGAGCATCTAAAATGATACCTACAGAATGCTGGATTAGACAATGTTGGGATCCATCAGGGCTGTCCTTTCAATTCCCTTCTTCCTTAGGCTGCTTCTAAGAAGGGATAAAAACTCACCACTTCAAACCATTTGACCAAAGTGCTGAAATTGGGATTTTTCTTATAGTTCTGGATGAGAGATGACTGGACCCCTCTTCCAGCACATTCAATGTCCACTCGAGGTCTATCCACCTGGGCCAAGTTCACTCGCTTCAGGTCTCTCAATCCCCAGAACAAAATCTAGGAGGAAGTTGAATCAGAGATTAAAAGAGGAGTCTATAATGGTTAAACAACTGGAAACACCAAAAAGAGGAAGAAACCAAGGATGCAAACAATGCAAATCCAACTAACATACATGTTTAAGAAATATAAGAAGACAATGTAAGAAATGTTACCAGGAAGCTTAAGAAGCTTAAGAAACAATGGACCAGTTTCATCATAATGAACACTGTTGCTCTAAAACTCCTACTTGCATTGAAAGGAAAGCCTCCATTTAATTTAGTTATAAAACAAGGGCTGAAATGTTAAAAGTTTCAAAAAAATTATTCTAAATTGTTGAAATTCTTGCTCTGCTATTTATTTAACTCACAGATAAATTACTATTCATAAGTTGTCCGTGATGCTTTTGTTCATTATTGTATATATGTAATTATATCTTCCAAGCTCTCTTTTTGTTTTATTTCATGTGGCTTGATGTGGGGACATACAATATATATACAAAAATCTACACACACACAAACATACAGAAGATTGCAAATCTGTGCCCAGTAATCAACTCTGCTTTTGAAGATAAAGGCAAGATACCTCTGCCAGTTCACAAAACACTCAGAATCGCCTTATAGGGGAAATGTGCAGCATAAAAAATTTAATAAATAAATAAAAACAGTTTTCTAAAGCGAACCACCAATTTATTGAGGGTGCCTATATAGTATGATCTGCTATATGGATTTTGTGCTAAAGAGATACCTACAAACTCACAATAGTTATCAAAAGAATTCATATTACCTCTACTCGGTATTTGCTCAGAACAGGGCGAATCCCCAGAGGGACAGGCAAGATAGGACCCCGGTCCATATCTGTGGGTCCATCGATGGGAGGCAGGTCTGATTTCCCAGCTGGTCCAATCTGGAAGATAGAAAGCTGATATGAGAGAGATTCTATTTTTTTAGCTTCTTATTCTTTGCAAGCATGATGCATTGTCTGTCGAGAAGGTAGTTTTTCATTTATAAGTTTCCTATGATTTAGGGGTCTAGACTATCTCTTACACACACACACACACACACACACACACACACACACACGTACATACACATATGAACACACACACAAACAGAGAGAGAATTCTGTTTTAGAGAAATTACATTAGTGTTTCTTGCTTTATTTCTAGCTAATTTAGAAAATCCAATTACAATAGTTTATCTGGGACTTAAATAAGTTAATTGAAAGATGAAAAAGGCCGGTAACAAGCAATGGCATAGCTATTATAGGGGAAAGAACAAAAGATATAAATTAAAAGGAACAAGTGATAAACAGAATGCGTGATGCAAATAGATCCTTGGGCTAAGAGACATGAAAGAATAACAAGAAGTAGTTTGTTCAATCTTAACAGTCCTAGACAATTTGAGAAGCATCTTAATTTGTAGCACAAATGATTGGTGACCACCAGCAAGATCTGCCTTTCTCATTATAAGGAAGCTAAGAAAATAGATATGAGGGAGGAACAGGGGAAGAGAAATAGGCAGATCCATGAAACAAACTCTATTCTCAAATAGGAAAGAAGATGGAAAAGCAAATGACCATTTTCAGAATTGAAATAACATTTCATATTTATAAGATCCTGTCCTATCAGGGTTCCACTTGTACGGCTTGCTCTGTGCAATCCATCTGCAGAAAAGTTTGAGTTATCTTGATAGCAAGTATTATTTAGTTATTTTGCCTCTTGTTCTTTCACAAATGCCCTATTTTATCCAGTGAGACAAGTAAGTGGCTTTTGTTGTTCAAATCCACCATATTTTTAACTGAGATGAGAGAATAGGAGAGAATATGAAACACTACCAATAAATATCTCAAATAGGGCAGAGTACAACTCCCATCCCATTTTGGGTCCTATCCACTTCCCTCAGAACAGAATAGTTTACACCCCAGGATTAACTCTGAAACAAATGAATTTGTCTAATGAGGTTTCAAGCCTGATACTATCCAGATGTTCTCTAAAGTACCAGAGTTCATTCCATTACCTGAAGGAGTTCAAAGGCAGCCAGTAGATCTCCAGCAGTTGAGTTACCCCGATAGATCTGGTAATATTCCAACTGAGGCGGGAAACGTGGAGGGCAATATTCCTCATCTGACATCTTTACCACAGGTTTGGCAAATGTTCGTCCCATGAAGTCAGCCTTCCCCTGAAAATATATAGAAATCACCATCCTAATCCTTCCCAGGGTCTCCAAAGGGCCACTGCTATGTGCCTACCAGTTGAAATCAATCAGAATAGAGCTGGAAGGGACCTTGGAGGTCTTCTAGGCCAACCCCCTGCTCAAGCAGGAGATTGTATACCCTTTCAGATAGGTGGCTGTCCAGTCTTTTCTTAAAAACCTCCAGTGATGTTTTTTGTTCAAAACATCAAGGTAAAGACTATTATATCTTGATCTCCAGTCCACCCTCAGGGAAAAAAAACAATTGACAAAAAGGTCAGGATTAAAGTAGCCAGACAAGCTGCTCTTTTCATCTTAGCCTCAAAAATAAATGCCTGGGAGAAATGCATATGGGGACAGCAATGCAGGAGTGATGAAACTGTCCCTTCCTTACAATATTTTTACACAAGATCTTGGACATGACCCTGCTGCTAACTATCTAGTTTAGTCATCTAAGAGCAATATATCAAATATGAGGGATATCAGGAGACACTCTTACCGGGAGCTTCTGAATTTATATAAAAAAGAACCTCTGTTTCATTTTATGGACTATGGAGACCCAGTTCCCTCACTGGCCTTAGTCTTCTCTTACCACTGTATCCTGATCATAGATTTCAATGACAATAATGGGAGGGTCATCCCGCATCTCATGTGCTTCCCCATATAGCTCAACATTGTCAAACACCAGCAGTTGGTCCCAGGTAGGACAAAGTGTTTCATTCAAGACCTGGAAGTGGAGGTAGCAAAGGATTAAAGATGTCCAATAAACCTTCTTCATTTCAACAAACCTTCTTTTGGTTTCTGTTCTACAAGGTGTTTTTTGTTTGTTAACATAAAACAGAAATCATCCACTTTGTTTTGAATTTGAAATTTAAGGTTATTATAGCAAGCCCAGCATTCTGACCCCCTTTTCAATCAGACTTTCTTGGTTCACAGACAACTAGTTTTCTGTGGCCGTATCTTAATTAT
The DNA here is from genome assembly GCF_001527695.2 of Protobothrops mucrosquamatus. Lineage (NCBI taxonomy): Eukaryota > Metazoa > Chordata > Lepidosauria > Squamata > Viperidae > Protobothrops > Protobothrops mucrosquamatus. The sequence goes on along the minus strand of NW_015390640.1, from coordinate 13,799 downwards.
GGAATTCTTTCTCTAGAGAAATACAAAAGGCTTTCATAATGAGCATATCATAATACACTGAAAACATATTTATTCAAGGACACCATGTATAATTAGTTTTAATTATACAGGGAAACATCTGTAAGGAACAAAAGATGTCAAACGGTCCAAAGAGAACTAAAATGCTTGTTATGCATGGAAACAAGCAGATAAAGAAGAGCGGAATAGAATGGAGCATGGAATTGGGAAAAAGTCTTGAAACATTTTGTTGTTGTTCTAAATACGTTGTTGTTTTTTTACTGTTATTTTAGTTACATATGAATGTATGCATGCATTCATAGACATTTATCTTATGGCAATTCTAGAATAACTATGATTTTTTATTGTTTATTTATCCATTCAGCAAACATATATGACCGTCCACTTACCATAATAACAACCATAGCAACAAAATACATAACTAAGTTAAAAGAAGAACGCTGAGTCACTATAACAAATGCCTTATCCATATATTCCACCATCCTCACATCACAGCAGACTCCATTCACAACTGGGGGAAAAGCCAGCTCTTTTTGGCCTTCATGAAAGGCCAACAGGGTTGGGGGTTGTCTGAATCTCTTTGAGGAGGGTATTCCATGAAGGAGGTGCTATTTTCTTCACCCAACCAGATGACGTTGCTTTATCAAAATGATACACTGCATGCCCACTATGTTGGATCTAGTAGTACAGTCAAAAACCATCAGGGATGTTATGATGACATGGGAATGGCATGCAATTGCTGCACCAGAGTTGACAATGGCTGGAGAACCATGAAACAGGACTTCTGATTTTCCTCAGAGTAGAAGAAAGAATACATAAGAGAAATTATTGGATAAAGAATTAGTCCCAAGTTATTTAGAAGGATGAATGAGTACATTGTTTTTATTTTTTTTAAATGTTTTAGTGTTTTAACTGTAATTTATTTTTTGACTTGTAAGCTGCTCAGTCGTTGACTGAGATGGCCAGCTATACAAATTGAATGAATGAATGAATGAATGAATGAATGAATGAATGAACGAATGAACTCCAACAGCCCAATGAATATGTAGCCAATAACATTTGAACAGCATCTGAGAATATGTTCTGCACACCATCAGGCAACCATCAAGCAAATGCACTTCAAAATTCTGGCATAGACTACAGTGTTGCAGTGTTGCATGGTTGATGCATGTAAAAATTAGGCAAAGTTTTGATCACACCCTTGAAGACACCATCTCAACTGTTTTGACCTTGCAGATATTCCTAAAAGACCACCTAAAATAGAATTTCTACATCCTGCACCTTTCAGATGTGGTAGAATATAACTTAAATTACTCTAGTTAGCACAGCTTTCATATGTACCAAATGGAGTTTATAGGAATTATAACCCAGCATACCCGGAGGACGAAGAGTGGAAAAGGTTGACCTGCAACAATACTTCTTGAGTTTGGCAGCTGTCATCTTACCTCAGTGCATTGACCTTGAGTGATAAAGAAAACCCGGGCAAAAGGATCAGAAAGGCCACTGCTATCTGCAGCGAACAAACTCCTGGCCTGGTACATATGGGCTCGGAGCTGGAAGACTTGTTTCTCTGTGTTGGAAAGGACAAAGATTATTCAGTACATTCAGGAAGACAGAGGCAGAATTAGATTTTGGGGGAAAGAAAAAAATGAAATCATTTTGCAATAGGCCTTTGCCTTGAACCAGGGACCAGTTTTCAAAATTTATACCTAGAAAATCAGGCACCTTAATAATGCTGACTATATATATATCTCAGATATAGCCCCATTATAATATTAGGCAGAGTGCCACCATTTTACATGGCAAATGCTGGAAGAAACGCAACATAATATTGGAAGATGGAGCTGTGAAGTGCCAAAAAACTGATCCCACATTCACTTATTCTAGCATGCCATTCAAGTAACATGGAAGCAGCTAATGTCAAAATGAGATCCCTCCCAGGGACCTGGAACTGCAGGAGGCATCATTTTATCTTAGAAAATGTATTCTGACAGATCTTCTTTCACTTCACCATGGTGTGAGAGAAGAAAGCCTGTGCTTAGGGGCCCCCACCTGTCCCAGTGAAAACAAAGGGGATATTTTCTTACTGGTATAGAGGAGGCTGATGGGTGGGAAAGTTGGGAGACCTTGTCCCGCAGGAAGTTTCTTCTCCTCAAAGCCACAGGGTAGGCCACTGAGGAAATCCTTCCTCTGTTTGTTGAGTCCTAGCCACAAATAAATTTCCATTTTGGCTTGTACAGTCCAGCCGGCTGGCCCAAATCCCCTTTTCCCAGGTAACTGAAAAAAAAGATGAGTCAAGGAAGAGAAAGGTTGAACAGCTTCTGTTTCCATCATTCTATCAGAATCCTTCCCAATTATTCCTTCCTACCTTTGAGTTCTGAAACTCGTGAATTTATCACAAACACTACAATTTAATCCAAAGCTAAAAAAAAATAAAATACTAGCAAAATCATTAAATCTGTAACTGGCTGGAGATGATTGGAGCTGTAATCCAAGAACACTGGGTTGATATTTTTTTTTAAAAAAATGCCTTCTTATATCTTTAAATGCTCAAAAGTAAACCACACAATTAAACATGTTTTAACGTTTTGGGTTTACCAAATGCGTATATTATTTAAATGATTAAAATATCCTGGAGCTGGAAAAATACAAATATCCAATTTCAAAACATTATTTTTCTCCATATATGGATCAGGTTTTGTGTTCCTTGCTGAACCCTGAACCAGCCTGTTGTAGCACAAATAACTTGGATCCCTTCTTCTGAATTGCAGCAACAAACTGCAAAGTCTAAGGAAAGTTGCCAGTTGCCAGTTTTCTTTCTTTCTTTCTTTCTTTCTTTCTTTCTTTCTTTCTTTCTTTCTTTCTTTCTTTCTTTCTTTCTTTCTTTCTTTCTTTCTTTCTTCCTTCCTTCCTTCCTTCCTTCCTTCTTTCTTTCTTTCTTTCTTTCTTTCCTCTCAATTTCCTAACATACTATATGATGAAGCTCTCAACAGTTCTGGGATGTGAAAAGCTTCAGCTGAAATTCTGTTTCACACAACTGTTGAAAGCACAGAACCGCCTCTGCCCTTGTTGCCTTCAGACTACAGACAAGGGAATCTGTGGATAAGGAGGATCATGATATCCTGGGAAATTTATATCCCTCCGTCCTTTTTTTCCACACATGCTTCTCACGTGCTTCTTCTTCCCCCATCTAACGTAGAAATGTTAGTCAGATAGAAAAAGACATGCAAAATCACCTTGAGGAAAACCGTCTTCACTTTTCCACAGTCTTTGCCTGTTTCCTCATCCACAATGGAGTACAGGATATCCTTGGAGGGGATGCGGGCATAGGCGATGCGCTTGCCATTGCTCATCATCCAAATGAAGATCTCAGGAATGCTGTGCTGAGGCTGAAAATGACAGGCAGAGAGGAGAAAGACGGAGATTGTTGGGCATGATGAACAAAGCACCTACACTTCATTGAATCCATTTGTTTACCCGTTTCAACTGTGAATGTGGGACTCTGCTAGAGATCAAAAAAGTTAGTTTGGGAAAAAGTTAGTTTCCATTGTTTCATTGTTCTAAGATGGATTTCCTACTCAGTCACCCAAACTATCACATGGGCTTCTTCCACATGTAAATGGAATCATTGATTTGCCTGGGATCACAACCTGAAAGGTCCCAAATGCTTCTTATATAACAAAAACTCAGGTCAGAACTAAAGAAGCTTCTTGGATGAGAAGTAAAACATCCACTTGACTATGGAAAAGCACTTTCATGACAATCGTGACCTGGATGCCTGAGAAGCTCCATAGACACTTAGATCTTCCTTCCTATTCAGGACAGAGGTTTAAAGTGTTGGTGCAGCTGTCCCCATAACAGGGATGTTGCACCATCAAATCTGCAGCGATTTCCTTCCTTGATTGAAATGAAAACAGTGCTGCAAGGAGCAGGCCACTGTATGCACCTGCAGACTTAAACCATCCTTGACACCCAGGGTTAAGGTGTACATATCAAGGGAGTTAAAGTTATGAACTAATGAAACTAAGTCTCACCTCATCTGCAAGGAACCGCAGCTTTTGTAGGAAGTTTTGGGATTGCTTCAACTTGTCCCTGATAGTGGTCTTCTTAACCTGAGATCTCATGGTCTTAGCTTGCTGGCCCATCGTTTCCTGTGTGGTGAAAGAAGAAGCAGAGAAAAAGAAAAGAGTCTGAAAGGCAAGACAAAAGACTGCAAGAATATGCATTTAGAAGTGGATGTGTCTAATGTACCTGGGCCTATTTCTGACCACATGTAAACAATGGCTTCTATTTTATATTCTTTATTAATATCTAAACTATTCTTAGGTTATTCTAACATAAAAGATTTTAAGATTTATACAATACAAATAGACATCAGAGTACATTCTTAAGGAATATAATTTATGTTCTACAGGGTATTCCTAAAATGGTTTTGCTCCATGAACCTAGCAAGATCACATTTGAGACTCATATTTAGTAGTTTTTCCAGTGATTCAGAAAGCAGCAGTGTTGGTGCCTAAAATTGCTCACTAGAATATGAATGCAAAAAGGACACTGGACAGAAGTTCTCTTAATGGCTTGTCTTTATTTGCCAAACGGGCATTGTAACTCTTTAGCTGGACTTTGGTGGATGATAATTGTTGATAATCTCTTTGATTTAAAAGGCAGATATCTAGGGTCCAAAAGTGATAACTTGCAATATTTGGGAGATGTGAGCCTGTAGATTTCAAGAGCATAGATTCGATTTTCTCCTAGGCCAATATTGCCATCTATAAGGTTTTCCCTGGTTGGTTAAAACTTCTGAGAAGACAATTCATTGTGAGACGAGGGAGAGATTGTCTGCCTTGAAAGAGGCACCAGTTTGTTTCCCTTTCCAATAGTCCAGCCCTGTGAATTAGGAGAACTACCATCTTTTTTCAATTTTCCCTTCTTGGGGAAGTCTGTGAAGGTGATAGTAAAGCCATTTACAGAGAACCCTGGAAAAAGTTTATTTGCCCATAGGCAGTCTGGATTCAGGCCTATATTCAGAGAAAAATTACCCTGGTTACCTGAATGGATAACCTCTCACAGGGCTAGAGTTTAGAGAGTGATCCATCTTTGTCCTACATTTCTCAGTGGCCATCAGAACTGTTGACCATCATATCCTTCCAGGTTACCTGAAGACATTGTGAGCAACATTTTATGGTAATTGTATTCATTACTGTGTGGATAATCCCAGCTGATAATTATGAGGGAGGAGAGAATGAGTTCTCAGGCCCTTCAATATAGATTGTTTGATCCTCTGGCCTATTTTATTCAACATCTATTGAAGAGGTGATCCAACGATTGTTAGGTACCATAAATATGCTGATGATGCCCAGTTCTTATAAAAACACAGTGATTCAAATGAATATATAGTAGAATCTCTAACCCAGTGTCTTGACACTGCGCTGTGAAATATTTTGTGCATAAGAAAGAAAGAAAGAAAGAAAGAAAGAAAGAGGGAGGGAGGGAGGAAGGGAGGGAGGAAGGAAAGAAGGAAGGAAGGAAGGAAGGAAGGAAGGAAGGAAGGAAGGAAGGAAGGAAGGAAGGAAGGAAGGAAGGAAGGAAGGAAGGAAGGATGCTCACCAGTTCCCGCATGCAGGATTTCAGCCTTTCCCGGTCCAGACGCGTCCGGGAGGAGTGGTTTTGATCTTTGTTGGAGAGAGACACAAATCTCCTGTGGAAAGGGGATATTGTGAAAAAAGAGAATTATGACCACAAAACTCAGTCCTCAAACTTTTATCCTTTAATATTTGATTATTGAATAGAAAAGGAGAATCTTACCAAATTTACTGGTGATAGAAAATGAGGGTGGGTAAGGGGGTGCATGACTAGTAAATAGAAAGAAAAAGGAGATGTGGAATGGGACAGATACATCTCCCTTTCTGCTCTTCTTTCTTTCTTGGAATTTCTCTGTTTTCCCAAATGCCAGGTTGTAGTTATTATGTATCAAGGTAGCATCTACTTCTGCTCTTGGAAACACTTGAAAATATTTTATATTCCATAATATAAACATGCTTAATTAGGGCTTATTTATACAATAATTTCTGTATTTTTCAAAGAGGGTCCTTCAAATAAAATTAATTTTGAAGTGACACAATACTAGGTGGGCAGGAGCTGAGGTAAGTAATGGGAGCTCACCCCATTGTGTGGCGCTTGGGTCTTGAACCCCGGCTGCCAGCTGACAAGCTCAGCGTCTTTAACTGCTGAGTCATAGTGGAGATAAACCTCACTAATTATTTGAATCAAGAGTCTTAAGAGGCAGCTGGCCATCCCCAATCCCCTTTCCTGACTTACAGACATCCACTGCTCAGTTCTTCCAGCACTCCTCGGAGACGGCGCTCTGGGTGTGGTTTTTCAGTTTTGATCATCTCATGCACATCATTGAGGCCTTCTTCCTAAAGGAGCAGAAGTGATTTTCAGTAGGCAATGCTCGAGTGGGAGATTTGCCCTACTCATTCCAGAGGCATTTCATTCCAACTCGCCCCGTCTTCCTCTCCTCCTCCTGTCTCCTTTGCAGGTACTCACCAGCTTGTCTGCAATCTTGTCAATGATATTTGAATTGTACAAACGTCGTCTCTGGTCCTGCCACCAACTCTTGATATAAATACAAGGTTTCTTGTCAAAATACGGTAAATGAAAATAGTTCCTGTAATAGCAGGAGAAAGAGTATCAATCTGTATCACAATAGCTTTTTCCTCCTTTATTAATACTTTTCTCTAATACTGGTAGTCCTCAACTAACAAGATTTCATTTAGTGACTGTTTGAAGTTACGACAACACTGAAAAAAAGTGCCTTATGACTGTTTTTCACTTTTGTTGTAGCATCCCTATGGTCACATGGACAAAATTCAGATGCTTGCAACTGACTCATATTTATGACGGCTGCTGGGTCCCAGGGTCATGTGATCAATTTTTGTGATCTTCTGACAAGCAAAATGAATGGGAAAGCCAGATTCACTTAACAACCATGTTACTAACTTAACAACTGCAGTGATTCACTTAACAACTGTGGCAAGAAAGGTCGTAAAATGGGGCAAAATTCACTTAACAAATGTCTCACTTAGCAACAACAATTTGGGGCTCAGTTGTGGTTGCAAGTCAAAGACAAAGACTTACTGTACCTCTTGTGCTACATGGAAACTGGGACAAAATTTTCCAAGATGGGAAACTAATGAACACATCAGAAGATTCTTCCACTGGTCTTTTACCGAAAGAAATGTAAATGCAATAGTGACAAAGTCTTAGCACAAAAGTCTTCTGGGTTTTTGCCATCTCTCCTACATGGTACTGAAGATGGGGAAATGCAGTATCATTTGCCCCATCTCTGAATCAAAGAAAAGAAAATATACAGCTTAACACCCAACTAAAGATCCTACAGTCTTCCTCTTTTCAAGTAAATGTATTTTCAGACTGGCCAAGCTCACTTGCCTGTCAGTAATCAATGGTTTCATGGCTGGAGAAGTAGAGATTGAGAAAAATTCCCCATCAATATTGACCTCCTCATCACTGTCATTCTGTAGCAGCTCAGATTCCTCCTCATTGCCATCCCCACCATCTTTCTTCTTCTTGATGGTGGGCCTGGACATGCCATCAATTTCATTGCCATAATTGCCTTGGAGAAAAGAAAAAGGAATCAGATTCTGTAGGATGAAGAATGGAAAGATTATACCATTTATTAGAGCTACTGAGCCTTGCCGAATCATATCATGGTATCTTGGATATACCCAGAAGCTGGATTATGCTTTTAGGCATGAAGAGAATAACCACAAAGCCCAAACTCAAGAAATGGGTTTCTGGGATAACAGAAACAGTTACACTTCAATGGATTAGTGTTATACTGTATATAGCCAGCAACAGTTACACTTCAATGGATTAGTGTTATACTGTATATAGCCAGCAGATAGTAAATGGAAGAAACATAGAACCCAAAATTTGAATAAGACTGATATTACATAAATCATTCTCAAGAACATGACAATTTTCTTGATCATGCTCCCCATCATTATTCAATGCTGAAAGTGATTCATATTTTATTATGCTCCACATCTGGATAGCTTTTATATCGAGCTGCATCAGAAGGATTGAAATATAAATCACAAAAAAAACCAGACCAAAAATGTGAACAATCATGGTGATGGCAAGTTTCAAAATCACCTATACAATTCATCACACATCAGAATCATATTTGTATCCTATATCAAGAACCACCACCACCATCATCGCCACCACCACAGAACCACCCAGAAGCAATGTTACTCAAATCATGGTACAAATTCGTATTTGAAACCCTGACATCTTAATATGTAATTTTAAATCATTTATGTCAATATACATATTTTAGTCAAATATTTCTCTCTACCAATGATCCTGTTTTAATGTTTGAAAAAAATAGTAACTAAAGTTGAAGTGTAGGTTGACGAATGAAAGGAGTCAGTGAGGACTTTTCATTTTACATATTTTATAAGCCACAGTTTCATCCAGAAATATATTTGTGGGAAGAATACATAAAAAATTCAAACAATACTAAAGGATTAAAAATAGTATAATAAAATGAACAGAGTTATGGATGTTCAACATACTAGAAATATAATCAATGTAAAGTTTAAAATGCAAAAGGAATATAATACAATTTGTCCTAAGCACACCTCCTTGTAGATGGCAATTCTTATTAAGAGGTTGTCACTGGGAAAAAAGTACACATAGACATTTGTGTACTTAAGTTCCATCTATTGAAGGTCAAATAGAAACATGTGATTTTGTGTTGCATAGTAAGTATAGTATATTGAACATAGGCATCTTTAATCAATTCTATTTGCAGAATTTTAGAATACCTACAAAATAAAACCTAACAATAAATCAGCAATCATTTTCAGGAGTTTAGGAATTCAGCAATTTTTCTATGATAATTTATATTTAATTATTCCAAATAGCATATTTAGAAATATCAATATAATAATTTCTATAATTCATTCTTAACCAATTAAACCCATTTGGTAATAACAAATGCAACCACAGGTGTTACATGCTTTGTAATTTGATAAACATTATGTGCTAGAACAGAACATCTACAAAAACGAGTGATAATGAATCAATAATAGTGAAATAGCATTTTCCGGACTAAAGCAATTATGCAAGTTCATCCTTCTTGTTCAGATTCCTGAAAAAGCCATTTATACTTTCAATTCTCCTTGTATGGCATCACAGAAAGCAAATCTCCCTCCTAAAGCCACATCCCATACTTAACAAAATTCCTTCACAAACCTATTGTGACCTCAAAATTGATTGGTTTGTCTCCATTCTTCCTGTCAATCATGGTAGCCTCCAGGAAGGATCCAAAGAGGAAAAACTCCTCCATCTTGCCTGTGCAGCTCTGTGGGATGGGGTGGAATATAAACACAGCAGGTTTTATAATTATAGTGAAGGAGTTCAACCTATGAAAATGAGTTGTGACATATTAATTTAGATCATTGGTCAATGTCACAGGTAAAAACATGGTACCAGGGATGGCAATATGTCTGCAAATAATCCCTTTGATGCCCACCAATTTTCTTGAAACAGGCAGTTATGTCCACCATGGGAGACATATTGTGTAGAAACAAATTCCTACTGAGCAGGCAATTTATAAGAGTATCCATAACAATTCTCAACATTTTAGAGGCGTTCACCAACTCCAAAAGATTACCTAGTAAGCTTTTCTTTTTATTTGGTGGCATGGGAATGTACCAGAGATTTTGTACACACAAAGCATGCAATTTAGTAATGACTTGTTTTGGCTTTTTAAAACCAACTATGACTAACTGGGAACTGAGTTTAGGTTTGTGCATTCAGAGGAATCAAACCTGGAACCCCAGACATACAGCACCTCTTGGCCATATTGCCAAAACACACAACTCTGTTGTTTTCTTAGGTCTTCCTCAACATGACAGCTCTTGGTTCACACTGAAAAACAGAGCTATTTGCAATAAAGAATGGACTAAAGTCCATGGAAAGGAGGCTTCCCCAGTAAATGTGATTGTGTGATATACTGAGAACATAAGATATAGCAGTTATTACAGCATAGGAAACATACATCAGTGACAGGAGTTGCTAATTCAGCTTGAACGTCTGTGGAACTGGTGATGTCAGGGTTGCTGGTATCCAAGATCTCTACTGCTAGACCAAGAAGCAAACGGGCTCGGAAGGAGACCCCTTCACCCAGGCCTTCATTCAAGTCCTGGTGCTCATCCATCAGGGTATAGTTGCGGGTGGACCCATACATGTTTACCCATGCAGGGCCGAATGTGGGCAAGAAACCTTGTAGAGATAAGAAGAATTGGATAAATGCTCATATTGAAACAGCTTTTAACAATTAAGTTGGTTCATTAGCAAACATATTGCCAGAATTGTTCTAGTACTGGCATACTGTACTAGATACTAATGTCTAGTAAGTCTTCTAACTATCTATCTTCCTCCATGTTGTTTCCTCTAGCCTTTGCTACCTTTTCTTCTTTTGGGTTTCAACAGAGGAGTTGGTCTGGTAATTTCTGTTGATGTATGCTCACACCTATCATTTACTATTTACTTCCAACGTTGTAAGCCTAATAGTTTCATTTCTTTTCCACTGCTGATTGTTGAAGATGCAAGTAGGCCTGAGATGAAGTTGCAATTGTAGCAATGGAGATGATATCATCTAGGTATATATACCTCAGAATAACAGCATAATAGAATAACAGAGTTGGATGGGACTTTGGAGGTCTTCTAGTCCAACACCCTGCTCAAGCGGGAAACTCTATACCATTTCAGAGAAATGGTTGTCTAATCTCTTCTTAAAAACCTCCAGTGTTGGTGAGCCCCCACAATTTCTGGAGGCAAATCGTTCCATTTATTAATTGTTCTAACTGTCAGGAAATTTCTCCTTAGCTCCAAATTGGTTCTCTCCTTGATTAGTTTCCATCCATTGCTTCTTGTCCTGCCTTCAGGTACTTTGGAGAATAGGTTGATCAACTCTTCTTTGTGGCAGCTCCTTAGATATTGGAACACTGCTATCATGTCATCCCCAGTCCTTCTTTTCATTAAACTAGACACGCTCAATTCCTCCAACTGTTTTTCATATTTTAGCCTCCAGTCCCCTAATCATTTTGTTGCTCTTCTCTGTACTCTTTCTAGAATCTCAACATCTTTTTATATTTTGGCAACCCAAACTGGATGCAATATTCCAAGTATGGTCTTGCCAAGGCATTATAAAGTGGTATTAACACTTCATGTGATCTTTTTGAAGGCAGTGCAGCTGGACAAGGAAATGTTGTCAGAAGAGATATGTTGCCAGGATATTATCATTGAGGGATATAGGGTGAGGAAGCCATTGTGGCCAAACCCACTGAAGTTTTAAGTCTTTTTTTAAAATGCATTCCATCATAAGACATTTGTGTACCTTTGCTGTAAACAGAAAAATGTAACTAGGTTTGGGGACAACTCGCCAGAAAATGAAGAATAGGAACAAAACCCACTAAGTAGGCAAAAAATAAAGGTGTCTGAAGACAGAATTTCTGCATCCTCCCTACCTTTGTCTCCTTCATTGGAGATCTTCCTCAGATCGATGAAATGGGTTCCAATAGCCACATCATTGACCTTGTCAGAATCTCGGATCTGGACCTTGATTCTTTTGCAGAGAGGGGGAAACATCTCTGTGAAAACTATCTGCTCATTCCAAACAGGTTCATAGCTGCTCTTCTGGACAGAAGTTTTCCCCTGGGCCATGGACATAAGATTGAAAGAATTTTAGAACCTGATAGATTAGGGCGTCCATATTCTTAACTTTCCCCTATTGCTGCTCTTCCTAGATCGGTATGAAGAGATATGGCATCTCTGAACAAGAAGGCTCTATATGACTATCATGACTATACCTTGGGAAAATGCACATGTAGATTCCCTCGTATTCTTTTAATACCTTAGAAGCAAATTATTTCACATATTCAAATGCTGAAAACATATTTGGATCTAAATTGAAATCTGTCTTTCACAGCGGTGTCATTAGTTTGTGTCAGGTCAATTCTTATAATACTTCAGACAGCATGATCTCTATTAAATGTATCTGGAGAGTATCAGGTTAGGAAAAGCTGCCCTAAGGTACTCGGACTAAATGAAACTTCTGACTAATGATCAGTTACATTCTGAGTCCCTACTAAAAATGCCAGTTCCTATGCTAGGATAACATAAACCTACTTATTAATTTCTCAAATTTATACATACTTTTATGTATTTATCAAACTTATATAAAATAAACATGAATGGTTGTCAGACCTGATCTACCAAGATCTCACTGGATATCACATACCTTCTGTCCAGCAAAAAACACCTGGGCGTAAGGATCCACCAGGTCTTTGTTTTCCCCAATGAGAGCTTTCTTCACATTGGCCATGATGCTAGTGTTCATGCGTGGAAGCCCCTCTGCCCGATAAATCTTAATATAGAAGCGAGCCCATTGCCTTTCTGAGGGAACTCCATCTGGAAGCAGTAGGTTCCTGCAAGACACAGTAAATCAAGGATTAATGAAGAACACTAATTATACACAAAGCAGTGCTTCAGGTGGTCTAGTGACCTTTCTCCATCAAGGAACTGGAGGAAAAGTGTAACCTGGCATTAGAAGTGTCATTAGAAGTGGGTGTGAGTCAAAATGGGCAAAACGTGTAAGAACAGGAAAGGTAACTCATGGGCTACATCTTGCCTTGGTTCTTTTTTTGATAATTGTGGTGTTCCTCCGGCTCATACTGCCAAAATTCAGTGGCAAATTGTTGGACAACATTAGCACGATCTAATAGTTCTTATTGTACAGGTTATCCTCGACTTACGACCACAACTGAGCCCAAAATTTCTGTTACTAAGTGAGACAATTGTTAAGTGAATTCTGCCTCATTTTATGACCTTTCTAGCCACAGTTCTTAAGTGAATCACTGCAGTTCTTGAGTTGTTAAGTGAATCTGACTTCCCTATTGACTTTGCTTCTCAGAAAGTCACAAAAGGTGATCACATGACCCCGGGACACAGCAACCATTATAAATATGAGTCAGTTGCCATGTGACCGAATTTTGATCATATGACCATGGGATGCTACAACAGTAGCAAGTGTGAAAAGTGGTCATAAGTCATTTTTTTCAGTGGCACCGTATCTTCAAACAGTGACTAAATGAACTGTTGTAAGTTGAGTACTACCTGCATCTCTAAAACTTCAAAATTCTCCCTGAAACAAAAAAGGGAAATAAAACAGTAAGCCCACCTCATGTCTCTTGATGATGTCATGTTATCTCCTTACCGTTTTGTCATGGCTAAAATTTTAGTAATGATGATGGTAGTGGTGATGGTATCATTCTCAGCTACAAAAAGGATGCCTCCCTACGCTAGAGGGGAAAAAAAACCTTACATAGTAGACATGAAGGAATATTTCTTAAGCTTCAACCTAGTTAGATTTTGCTCCTTTGTTTGCAATCTTGGGAGGTTTTCTTTGCTGTCTCAGTGTCAAAAGGGCAGGAATCAGATCTTTTTCTCAGGACCTTAAAACTAATATTTTCATAGTATAGATTTACCCAGATCTCTCTCTCTCTCTCTCTTTTAAATTTAAGGTTATTTGTGAAAATCTATCCACTTTTTTTACCAGCATGAGCTGGATGGCCATATAAATCATATAAACAAACAGAAAAATAAGTAAAAAAAACCCCATAAGTAAACTAATCCAAAACTGCAGAGCCAAGATATGACATTTGAGATTGAGAGTGCAAAAAAAA
>NW_015390639.1:53058-54189 GCF_001527695.2 Protobothrops mucrosquamatus | reverse complement strand
TGGATTCTCTGCCGCTTCTTGCTCGGGCAGGGTCGCCTAGGAAACGGGCCAGGGGCGCGCCGACCGAGCCTCCCTATGGCCGCGGTTGTGAGCCAGGCAGGGGCAGAGAGCTGCGAGTGCGAGCGCGCCCCCCCAGATGTTGCGCCCGGTGCGGCCGGCCCGGAAAAAGGTGCCGGAACGCGGTTCCGCCGCGTTCCGGATGAAAAAAAGCCCTGATAATGAGACTGAAATTCCACTGTATCTACTTACTTGATGGAAACAGGTCTAGCAAACAAAGCACCCAAACGTGACATGATAGCAGTCTTCCAATATCTCAGGGGTTGCCCCAAAGAAGAGGGAGTCAAGCTATTCTCCAAAGGACCTGAAGGCAGGACAAGAAGCAACGGATGGAAACTAATCAAAGAGAGAAGCAACCTAGAACTAAGGAGAAATTTCCTGTTAGAACAATTAATCAGTGGAACAATCTGCCTCCAGAAGCGGTGAATGCTCCAACACTGGAAGCTTTTAAGAAGAGATTGGACAACCATTTGTCTGAAATGGTATAGGGTTTCCTGCCTGAGCAGGGGGCTGGACTAGAAGACCTCCAAGGTCTCTTCCAACGCTATTATTATTATTATTATTATTATTATTATTATTATTATTATTATTATTATTATTATTATTATTATTATTATTATTATTAATAGATGTGCACTAAAGACTAATTGCAGGGCAACTTCATAGACCTGAAGTTTACACTTGTTTCCAGACTTTGCATCCATAATTAGAAAATGCTCACAGTCATAATTCAAATGTAGTACAATATGTATTGTCCCCCTGTAGCATTTTGTTCTCTTGCACCATAACTTTACTTTCAATTATATCTAGATAATGGATAAAGACACTTCAAACTGTAAGCTTTTTTGTTCCCTGAAAGAAGAGTCCCACCCACGTGCAGTTATTTATGCTAATGAAAGTAACAAACTTTTTATACTTCTTGTCATTGCAGCAGAAGGATGAGTTGCCAAAGGGTATGTTAGCCCAATGGCGACATATTAATCATCAAAACTGGAGAGGTAATTGGAACAGAGACAAATGAAAGGCCTACCAGACCCATTTTGACAGCACAATTGTTACTAAAAAAGAAACTTA
>NW_015390639.1:41786-43877 GCF_001527695.2 Protobothrops mucrosquamatus | reverse complement strand
TTCCTTTCCTTTCCTTTCCTTTCCTTTCCCTTCCCTTCCCTTCCCTTCCCTTCCCTTCCCTTCCTTTCCCCTTCCCTTCCCTTCCCTTCCCTTTCCCCTTTCCCCTTTCCCCTTTCCCCTTCCCTTCCCCTCCCGCTTTCTCTCCCCTCCCCTTCCTGTCCCTCCTTTCCCTCCTTCTCTTCTTCTACTTCTCTTTTCTTTCCTTTTCTTTCTCTGTCTCTCCTTTCTTTACTTCTCTTCTTATACCCCTCTCCTTTTTTCCTTCCTTTCCCTTCCCTTCCCTTGCTCCTGTATTGTAACATGTTTAGCTATAATTCATGAATAGCACAGCAAGACAGGGAAGAACATTTAGTATTATAGCAGATGTGGAGGAAGGAAAGAAGGGAAATACAATGATTGAATGTGCATTAAAACTGAGATAGGTAGAGTTGGAGAGGAGGCAGCAAGTGTGATCCCTGTAGTGTTGGGTATGAAGCGCCAACTTTCCATCTTCTTTTTAGATGACTGTTGTAATAAGGACATGTCTCTATCCCTGTATAATAAGTTATAATCTACTTGGTTTGTTGTTGGTTTTCCTCACGGTGGAAACTGAGTCAGTATGACAATAGGTAAGGCACAGTAAGTTGTGGGTCTCATCTATTAGGGATGTACATCTTGTGGGACCATAAAAAAGGTCTTTTTGATGGTGGCACCTTCTCTATGCCCCATCATTCCCCGAGGTATGATTGACCACCTCCTGGTTGCTTTTCCAAAAGACCCTATCAGGACAAGCAACCAGATCCACACAGGTAGAGTTCAAACTAACTTCTTTGTTCTCTTCTGCCTATTATACAGGAACCTCCCCAAACTGTTTGCCTTCTCTTGGGAACAGATAGATAAGGCTCTTTAGAACTTGGTGGTGGTGAGTGGGTCAGTTCTGAATTTCTTGTGTCCGGACAAGGATTCAAGGCTAATCCCCCACTTCAGATCTCCTCGCTGCCTGGCTGGGCATTTCCTAACAGGGTCTGAAGATGTGGTTTTATAAGTGAGCCTGGGGACCCCAAATAGAAATGAAACCAATCAAAATCACGTGAAGTATTAGTACTGCTTTATTAAGCCTTAGTAAGGCCACCCCTGGAAAACTGCATCCAGTTTTGGTCACCACACTACAAAAAAGATGTTGAGACCTTGGAAAAACTGCAGAGAAGAGCAACTACATTGATGAAAGGCCTGGAGACAAAAACATATGAAGAACTGTTGCAGGATTTGGGTTTGGCTAGTCTAGAGAAAATGACTGGGGGGGGGACATGATAGCAATATGCCAGTATTTGAGGGGCTGCCACAAAGAAGAGGGGGTCACGTTATTCACCAAAGCACCAGAAGGCAGGACAAGAAACAATTGATGGAAACTAATCAAGGTGAGAAGCAACCTGGAATTAAGGAGAAACTTCCTGACAGTGAGAACAATTAACCAGTGGACAGCTTGTCTTCAGAAGTTGTGGGTGCTCCATCAGTGGAGGTTTTTAAGAAGAGACTGGACAGCTACTTGTCTGAAATTGCATAGAATCTCCTGCTTAAGCAGGGGTTGGACTAGAAGACCTCCAAGGTCTCTTCCAGCTCTATTCTGATTGAAGTGGTCAACTTGATTTGTGTTACTGCTGCCATGGGGTTGGGTGGGTTTTATAGGGTTTTATGTTGTGGATTTTTAATATTGTAAGCTGGCTGGAGTCACCTATATGCGAGCTGGGTGGCCATATAAATTTGTTAAATAAAGGAATAAGTAAGTAAAATGAAACAGTTCCCTTTGTTCCTTTTGTCAGATATTTTTTTATTTATTCAAAATATGGAAAATATGGAAAATTCAGAGGGACTTTTGCTAAAACAGCTGATCTCTTTTTTATGTTGGCGTCAACTTTCTTCTGTTTCCCCATCTCCTCAACAGATGCTTTTCACGTGCACCCCAGAGTAATATCCATTTGTTTGAACTTAGTTTTTCTTTCCAAAAGCCGAACCCATCAATAAATAAATTAGCAAGATGCGTCCTAATTCTGGGTTGCCATTCTGGGCTATTAATCAGCAATCTGTCTAAGGCATGAATATGACTGCTTTTTA
>NW_015390639.1:15989-35535 GCF_001527695.2 Protobothrops mucrosquamatus | reverse complement strand
CAGGGGGAGGGCCTTCTCTGTGGGTGCCCCCACCCTCTGGAACGAACTACCCCCCGAGATCCGGACGATTCCGGACCTCCTACCTTTTCGCCGCGCCCTCAAGACATGGCTTTTTCAACAAGCGGGTCTGGCCTAGGGAGAATTTTTAAATAGGGACAATTTTAATTTAAATCTTAATTAATTATACAGCAAAAAAAAATATTTGGTTTTTAATAGGTTTTTATGGGGGGACGATGTTTTATGTGTTTTAATATGCTGTAAGCCGCCCTGAGTCCTATAGGGAGAAGGGCGGCATATAAATCCATGTAAATAAATAAATAAATAAAAATAGTCCTGTGAAAGTTATTGCCGAGTCACACCCCTAGAGCAGAGGTGTCCAACCTTGGCCATTTTAAGACTTATGGACGTCAACTCCCAGAATTGTCTAGCTGGGGAATTCTGGGAGTTAAAGTCCACAGGTCTTAAAGTTGCCAAGGTTGGACACCTCTGCTCTAGGGACTCTTTTTTTTTTTTAAATAAAATTTTTATTGATTTTTATAATTAAACAGCAAATATCAATATGATGCATTTACATACACAAGCAGAAAAAAGATAATCCAAGTCAATACATTTTCGGAAACGCTCGGCAGTCCCCCGCCTTGCCTCCACCCTCATTCACTTTCCTGTCCTTCCTCCCTCTAAACCCACAACCTCTCCTCCTTCCTCCTTTCCACCTAACTACATCCCCTCTCCCTTCTTAGCCACCTCATCGAGTGCAGTTTGGGGTACCAGCCGAGCATCTCCTCTTTTCAATACAATTATTATTTACCTATAACATATAAATACATCAATGTTTATAATTTCTGTCCCCTAATCCCCTTCCCTCCCCTGGACTTCCCGGAACCAAATGCAGGATTAAAACACATCCCATTCTATATCTAAATTACAATTTAACTAAACAAACATAATACAATCAATATTTACATACTTTAACTCTAATAAAACAATAAGTAAAAACAATCTATCTACTCAAAAACTATATGACATTTATTCACTCCATACTTTCTCTAAATATAATCTATCCACCTTCAACATTTAAGCTATACAAAACAATTTTTTAAAAATCTAAATATCTATCAAGCATCTTATATACATTTTTTTCCTTAAGTTTTACACTTAAGTTTTTTCCTTCACTTGCTCTAGGGACTCTTTGAGTATGAAGCTTCTGAGTTTGTTTCATCTTCACCAGAGAACACACGGAAGGGAGATAAGACATATTAAAACACCAGAAGGAAGAAGGACCATTATAGGTCATCTCCTTTGCATCAGAATCTGGAAGGAGTAAAGGGTGATCTACTGGCCTTCTTTGAATTGGGTAAGCCAGAGCACATTTGTAAAGTCCTGGGGCTTCTGTTTGGATGCAAAAATGCCCAAGTGTCCCTTCTCAGGCTCTCAGGCTGACAGGATTTGCAAAATGGATGGAAAGCTTTTCCTTTTTTCAGTCTTCACCTTTTAACGTAAGCCTCCTCAAATCCTGGATGAACTCACTTGTAGGAGTTTTGCTATATTTCCTTTTGGGGAAGGGAACAAACCCCCCCCCCCTTACATCTAAATAGCATTTTCTGAGCCTCTCCAATGCTTTACTTTATTTTATACATTTCCTCTCTAAGCAGGATCACTCGTACAAATCACATATTTCAAAGTATAAGGAAGCAGTTTGATACGTTACGGAGTGATTCCTCCACAAATCTATACATACCATACAGTTGCTCTGTGAGCCTCAACTGCTCCAGATTGCCACAGCTGAGTGAAAAACATATTTATAAAAGTTTACAGCTGCATATTTGTGGACAACCTGGAGAGAAGGGAAAAAGCATGTCACCTGACGTGAAGGATTTAAAAAGAATCTCTTTGGGAGATTTTCAATACTTCTGCCTTCCTTGCTAATTGCTATTTTAGTTTTTGTCACATAATATATGCTAAATGCCAATCTAACAAAAGTTACGATTGGATTTACGTGAGTAGTTGCCTGGTTTGGGCCCAAGGCACTGGTTTTTAAAGATTCTTTCATTCTGGATGAGCAGAGGGTTGGACTAGAAGACCTCTGAGGTCCCTTTCAGCCCCCTGATTCTATAGGTGGAAAGGTGGGAATAAAGGCAGTCCTCCACTTGCAACAGTTCATTTAGTGACTGTTCGAAGTTACAACGACATTGAAAAAACAGACCTATGACTGTTTTTCACACTGCAGCATCTCCACGTCACTTGATCAAAATTTGGATGCTGACTCATATTTCTGACGGTTGCAGTGTCCCGGGATCACATGATCACCTTTTGTGACCTTCTAACAAGGAAAAGTCAGTGGGGAAGCCAGATTCACTTAACAACCGTGTTACTAACTTAACAACTGCAGTGATTTTACTTAACAACTGTGGCAAGAAAGATCGTACAATCGGGCAGAATTCACTTTACAAATGTCTCACTTAGCAACGTAAATTTTGGGCTCAGTTGTGATCTTAAGCCAAGGACTACCTGTATTTCATTTTCGTCTGTCAGTTCTGTAACATATGTGATTTTTCACCAGGTGCCACCAAGATACTTTAAATATAAGGCAGTGTCGTTTTCAAGCTGAACTTGTTTCTCCCAGACTTCGCTGTTAAATCAATGTATTTTCTGGCACAGTGTTTTCCTGGTGGAAAATCTAGGGCTGGCACCAATCAAGTTTACTTTTGGCCAAGTCCAGATACCAACCAAGTCTATTCCTTCATAGCCTTTTGAAGATCAGCCAAGATCGATCAATACTGCAGCATTTAATTGCCCCAAATACACACTGAAAAAAGAACAAGAGAAGTCTTACAATTAGCTGTGATGTATTGTTTTTTCCCCCTTCTCAGTAGGATCAGAAGTGGATTAATCATACATCGGGAACTCGAGAGTGAAAAAGGGCACAGTTGTTCTTAACTTCTAAAAAAGAGCAGAGGGGTGGAATTTCAGGTGAACTTAGGACGGCTGAGAGATTTTGTGAGGAGAACTGGAGACAAATAAGGAAGTTTCTGAAAAGGAGAACAATTTCTGACGAAATAAGGAAATTTGGGGAACAGTTTCTGAGGAAAGACAGAAAAGGGAGCTTCTAAACAGTGATTGTAGAGAAAGGGAATTTAATGAGGTGAATTTCTGAGGACCCTGAAAAGGGCTCTTGGGAAGATATGAAGAGACTGAGAAAAGCACTTCTGGAGAGATGAAAAGACTTGAAGAAGGAAAGCTCCTTAGAATCCATAAGGGGGACATTTACTGCATAAGAAAGTGAGGACGGTTGTTGAGCTCTTTCTTGAGGAAATTGGGAGATTAAATATGACAGCTTCTGAAGAGATTGTGTGAGAGAAATGGGAATGATTCTATTGAGGAGGAGGAATTCAGAGGGGAATTTCCAAGAAAAGAACATCTGTGGAAATTAAGAGGTTCATTGACAGACCTTCTGAGGAGACTTAGGGCCACACTGACAGTGTGATTCCTAGGGAGATTTTTAAAAAGGGGGTATTGGAAAGGAAGGGAAGTTGTTGGAACACAAGGAAAAGGGAGGGACTGAGAACGGAGCTTCTGAAGAGCCCGACGAGTGGATGTTTAAGTGGAAATTCACACAAGAATGAAGCTAGGGAAGGGACTTCCAGTTAGGCATCACGGTGCGACAGATGCAGGAAGACGGGGCTCCATCTTCCATGTTCAATTTCACCCTGCTGGGGACCCTAAAAAGGGTTGTAAGTCACCCTGGAGAGGCAACGAAGAGGAGGGGACCCTCGTCAATCATGGAGGGGTGGCGACCCTTCCGCTGGATCCGAGAAAGCCCTCCAAGCTGGTGGGGGAAAGACAGGCTACATTTGTGTGGCCAGTCAGAAGCTGCTGACAACCGAAGTTAAGCACTAACTGGCAATTTTTGAGCAACGTGGATGGAACTGGGTGAGACTTTATCCTCTTTTTATGACCTCAATACTACTCTCCTGGAAAAAAGAATGTCCAAAGCAAGAATCCTCCCCGATGAGAGAGGGAAGGGAAGTTTTTGCCCTGCTCCCTCAGGAAAAGAAAGGCAGCGAATTAATTGCTTTGGTGGAAAATAAAGAAAACTACAAGATCAATTTGGAATTAATATAGATATATAGCTTTGAAATTTGGGGACTAAAAGTACCTTTGAGACTTTTTTTTTAGAAAAAATATTTGAAAGTCTGTAAAATAGGCTTGGATTTGGAAAGCTGAAAGATGGTGTCAACTATCTAGTGGCAAATCATGACATTACAATTTATTATGCTTAAAGGAAACTTGGTTTGAAGCCCGGACTTAGATAAGACTCTTTGTTGTTCCTGGAAACTTTCACTTTTGCAGACTGCAGCTGGGAAAAGGGAAAAAAACCTCTTGGGCTGCATATCTATGTTGGGGACCCTACTGGACTATAAAGACTACAAACAAAAACAAAATTGGTCTTTCATACTTAGCCTCAAATGGTAAAAAACCATTTTTAGCACTTGTCTCCAAAGCCCCCAGCTTGATATACCAGCAAGAAAATGTTAATGAATTTTCAGAAAGAAATTCTTTCTATGTTGAAATCAATCCAAGAGACAATTGTTTTATTTCATGATGAAGCTAAAAGTAATGCAAATGAGATAAAAGAACAATTTTCTAACCTAAACTTACAAATCCAGACAATGACTACAAAGAAGGAACTAGTAACCCAGAAAACAGAAGGAAAATTAGAAGATTCAGATCCAAAAATGGAAGACCTAAAGAAAGGAATTAACAGACAGATACAGACTAATGAAAAATTAGAAAATGCAGTAATAACACTGGAAATGGAAAAGATATCTTACTTGTCAAGATCTCAGAAAACATTTGAGGATAAGGAAGAAGAGCTGATTGAACAGATGATAAAGCTGTTAGGAGAAATGCTGAATATTGACAAACAAGAAATGAAAAGAAAAACTGAAGGAGAAAGATGGAGGCTGTTTAATGGGTTGAGCGTTCTTCCAAAAATACTTCAATCAAATTCTTTTCCTCATTCCAAACAATATATACAAAAACAAAGGAAGAATTACTTGATGATTCAAATGCACTGACTTGGAAAGTTATTTGGCAAGGAAGAAAGTTAGAGTAGGACTGAAGAAAATAGAGGTTTTGACTATTAGATGGGATATTATACTATTAAACAGATGTTTGAATATGGTTAAGAAAATAGATAACTGTTAGAAATAGAAGTATTATAATTAGAAGGATAGGATTTGTAACTAAGATATTATACTTTGTTATGAGATGGGAAATAAGAAAATTCTAAAAGGGTTTGAATAAGGGAAGCTTTTGGTTACCCAAATATAATTTATTATGAGAAAATTATAAGCGATAGAGATATTTTGAACATTGATGGGAAATTAAAATTTAAAAAAAGTGGAAAAATACGATACTGATTGAACAAATGGATTTTACATGCAAATGCAATTGAGATATGTTCTGGCTAGAACTGACACTATCAATATTATGTATAATACCAGAAAATGTGATGAATATGTCTATATTTAATTGTATATGTATTAACAGTAACAAGAATTGTATTTGCCCAGTGTGGAAAAATGCATACCACCGGAAGAAGAGAGGACCAAGGAAGCACTGGATGGTGTAGTATTGGAACTAGACTGAGAAAGTTAATATGTACCACTGAATTACCAATGGACCCAGGCAACACCTTGTTTATTAAGCACTCATGATTGTAAAATGGTAAAATTAATAAAATATGTATAAAAAAAGAAGAATGAAGCTAGGGAAGAAGATCTTCTAATGCCATTATTTGGCTTTTTTGACAGGTTTGCAGAGTAACTCATATACTGAGGTCTGTAGTTCTCTTGAGCCAGACAGCACAAAGGCAGGGAACTTTAGCAGTCCTTACATATTTGCAAAAAAGAGAAGAGGGGATTCATGCATTCTCCAAAGCAACTGAGGGCAGGACAAGATATAACAGGTGGAAAATGATCAAAGAGAGATCCCGACCTAGAACTAAGGAGAAATTTCCTGAGAATGAGAATGACCAATCAATGGAAGAGCTTGCCTCCCAAAGTTGTGGCTACTCCATTACTGGAGGTTTCCAAGAAGAGACTGGATAGCCACTTGTCTGGAACGGTATAGGGCAGTCATGGCGAACCTATGGCACATGTGCCAGAGGTGGCACTCAGAGTCCTCTCTTTGGGCATGTGCGCCATCACCCTCTCCCCCCTCCCCCCATGGCCCCCTCCTCACCATCAGCCCCCCCCCCGAGAATCACCCCAGCCGGGGCACGTGCAGAGCAGCGCAGCCAAGGACATGGCAGCCAGGCAATGGGGACAAGACTCTGCCCTCACACCCCGTTGCACGCAGATGATGCTGCGGGGTGCGGGCGGAGGGCGTGGCTGTCATGGCGCTGCAAGGCCGTCTGCGGCAGGCCATGGAGGCGGTAGGTGGCCCTGTGGGGGGGTGGAGCAGGGGGCAGGGTGGGGGCGGAGCAGTGGGGGCGAAGCAGGGGTGGGCGGGATGGGTTTTGGGCACTCAGTGTCTAAAAGGTTTGTCCTCACTGGTATAGGGTCTCCTGCTTGAGCAGGGGATTGGACTAGAAGACCTCCAAGGTCCCTTCTATTAATTTTAAGTGGCATGCCAGGGAAAGAAGAAATAGAACTCACCCTGGTTGCTGAAATATATATTTTTTTAACAGAGAAAGAGANTTTTTTTTTTTTTTTTTGGTGGTGCGGTGAGAAAGCAGCGATGTTTCAGAGTAACAAAAAGATAAATAATGGCCACAATAGTCCTTTGCCGCTGTAATAATCCAGTCGTTTCAAAAGCACAACGGAGAGAAATTCAAAATACATTCTCAAGCACTCTGAAAGGAAGGCAGAAAAAATGAGAAGTTTCTTTGGCAGGAGAGAAGAAAGTTGTGCAAGGGCATGACACTAGTTTTATGTCAGAAACGTTTCCTATCTGAAAACAGCCAACAAGAATGTTTTTAATTCAGGATATTCTTGAACAGATATATTTATTTATGAGATTGACAGTTCAGCCAAATCTCTTAAGATTCTGGGTTTTTGCACTTAGAGTCTCGAAAGAAAAAGGAAGAAAATGACCATGATGCCTGAGGCGAATTTATATACTTATTTGTACACGTTTACCATGAATAAGTGCAGGAATTCACCAGAGGCAACCTGCTTCTTCTGAAATATTTTATCAACTACTGCTCCGTTGTTTTTTTCAAATCGGTCTTCAGAGTTGTAGGAAATGTGATCTACAGTCCAAAAGCTGTAACTTCC
The DNA here is from genome assembly GCF_001527695.2 of Protobothrops mucrosquamatus. Classification (NCBI taxonomy): domain Eukaryota; kingdom Metazoa; phylum Chordata; class Lepidosauria; order Squamata; family Viperidae; genus Protobothrops; species Protobothrops mucrosquamatus. Next base: position 28,252 of record NW_015390639.1, on the reverse strand, counting down.
TCTTCCTTTAGGACTGAATATTATAATAAACCAATTTCTTTCTTTAAGCTATGTTTACCTATCGCAGTGTTTGTCATCTTTAGCGGCTTGAAGGTATGTGGACTTCAATTCCCAGGATTCCCCAGGCAGCTGTGCTGGCTGGGGAATTCTGGGAGCTGATGTTCACACATCTTCAAGTGGCTAAGGATGACAAACATTGACCTATAGGGAGAGCATTCCTTCATTTGTGCAAAGTAGGCAACAGAAATTCAAATCCAGCATTTTGCATTGTCTGAATTGCACCTTTTTTCTCAATAATGTGTCACAAAAACCCTCTTCCTCGGCTCCTGCTCACTGCCACAATCCTCATTAAGGATCGCTGTTGTAGTTAGGCATGAATAATTCCCTGTTTAGTCGCCACAAAGGTAACCCTGTACCACAGCACTCCAGATGTTAATGGCATCTCTGGATTGGAATCTATAGCTGTGCAAATGCACATCCCCGCATCAGCCAGCAGATGGCAATCCATATGGTGACAGCGTCTACACAAAACTAATGAATGCTTGGCAGATGTTTTTGGAGAGCTAAATAATGCAAACAAAAGCTGGTGCGATCACTATACAGCCTTATAACTCATGTGCTTACGCTGTGCCAAGAAATACAGTGAGCGAGCAAAAGGGAGGCAGGAAGGAAAAAGAACCCCTTACATTCAGGGGAATTAAAAACAACGATGCAAACTGGATTTAACTCACACGTCTACCGTTGCGCAGGGAATCTAACACCAATGTCTAGCAATGGGGTTTTGTGTTTAAGATTGGAGGTGTCATTTTTTTAAAAAAAACACAATGGGATAAAGCTGACTTTCTCGTGGTGTGTTAAAAGTCTGCTATTATTCTTAACTAGAGGCAAACCAAAATGACTCTCTTCTTTGGACATTTGTTTTCTTTGCTCAAGGGAAGACCTTATGCCATTTCAGACATGGCTGCCCAGTCTCTTCTTGAAAGCCTCCAGTGATGGAGCACCCACAATTTTTGAAGGCAAGCTGTTCCATTAGTTGATTGTTCTCACTATTATGACATTTCTCCTTAGTTTCTAGATTGCTTCTCTCGTTGTTTAGTTTCCAACCATTATTTCTTGTCTTGCCTATTGGACCTCTGAAAAATAGTTTGACCCCACTCATCTTTGAAGGAGCCCCTCAAATATTGGAAGGCTGCTATCATATCCCTCCTCGTCATTCTCTTCATTAAACTAGACATACCCAATTTCAGCAGCTGTTCTTTATATGTTTTAGCCTCCAGCCCCCTAATCATCTTTGTTGCTCTTCTCTGCACTCTTTCCAGAGCCTCAACATCTTTTTTATAATATGATGACCAAAACTGGAGGCAGTATTCCAAGTGTGGTCTTAGTGTGCACGTGTGGAAACCATCTCTCCTGATGATGGCTTCCCCTTTGATACAACTTGCAACATTTATTTCTCATATTGTCCTCTTTTACTTTTTATCTCACAACAGACCTTACTTGTCTATAAAGTACTATCTCTTAACCTTGGCAACTTGAAGAGGTCTGGACCTCAACTCCCAGTGGCTTTCAATACTATCAATCATGGTATCTTTCTGAACTGACTTTGGGAATTGGAGATAGGCGACACAGTGATGTGCCAGTTTTCATTCTTTTTCTATTTATTTATTTATTTATTTATTAAATTTCTACCCCGCCCTTCTCCCAGCGGACTCAGGGCGGCTTACAGCCATCTAAAACAGGTACAAATACAAAATACTAAATTTAAAATGTAATTAAAATAGAATATTAAATTATTGGCCTTTTCTTTTTAAAATTATTTTAAAACCAAATTAAGATAACCCTTAGGCCAGTCCTGCTAGCTTAAATAGCCATGTCTTGAGGGCGCGGCGGAAGGAGGGGAGATCCGGAATCACCCGGATCTCTGGGGGTAGNCTCTCTCAGTTTGATTGAAAGAGAATTTCCTTTCCAAACTTTTTGTTTCAAAGAAGGAAAGAAAGTCAGAGATGGGGTTTTTTTTTTTTTTTTTGGTGGTGCGGTGAGAAAGCAGCGATGTTTCAGAGTAACAAAAAGATAAATAATGGCCACAATAGTCCTTTGCCGCTGTAATAATCCAGTCGTTTCAAAAGCACAATGGAGAGAAATTCAAAATACATTCTCAAGCACTCTGAAAGGAAGGCAGAAAAAACGAGAAGTTTCTTTGGCAGGAGAGAAGAAAGTTGTGCAAGGGCATGACACTAGTTTTATGTCAGAAACGTTTCCTATCTGAAAACAGCCAACAAGAATGTTTTTAATTCAGGATATTCTTGAACAGATATATTTATTTATGAGATTGACAGTTCAGCCAAATCTCTTAAGATTCTGGGTTTTTGCACTTAGAGTCTCGAAAGAAAAAGGAAGAAAATGACCATGATGCCTGAGGCGAATTTATATACTTATTTGTACACGTTTACCATGAATAAATGCAGGAATTCACCAGAGGCAACCTGCTTCTTCTGAAATATTTTATCAACTACTGCTCCGGTTTTTTTTTCCAAATCGGTCTTCAGAGTTCTAGAAAATGTGATCTACAGTCCAAAAGCTGCAACTTCCTCTTCCTTTAGGACTGAATATTATAATAAACCAATTTCTTTCTTTAAGCTATGTTTACCTATCGCAGTGTTTGTCATCTTTAGCGGCTTGAAGGTATGTGGACTTCAATTCCCAGGATTCCCCAGGCAGCTGTGCTGGCTGGGGAATTCTGGGAGCTGATGTTCACACATCTTCAAGTGGCTAAGGATGACAAACATTGACCTATAGGGAGAGCATTCCTTCATTTGTGCAATGTAGGCAACAGAAATTCAAATCCAGCATTTTGCATTGTCTGAATTGCACCTTTTTTCTCAATAATGTGTCACAAAAACCCTCTTCCTCGGCTCCTGCTCACTGCCACGATCCTCATTAAGGATCGCTGTTGTAGTTAGGCATGAATAATTCCCTGTTTAGTCGCCACAAAGGTAACCCTGTACCACAGCACTCCAGATGTTAATGGCATCTCTGGATTGGAATCTATAGCTGTGCAAATGCACATCCCCACGTCAGCCAGCAGATGGCAATCCATATGGCGACAGCGTCTACACAAAACTAATGAATGCTTGGCAGATGTTTTTGGAGAGCTAAATAATGCAAACAAAAGCTGGTGCGATCACTATACAGCCTTATAACTCATGTGCTTACGCTGTGCCAAGAAATACAGTGAGCGAGCAAAAGGGAGGCGGGAAGGAAAAAGAACCCCTTACATTCAGGGGAATTAAAAACAACGATGCAAACTGGATTTAACTCACACGTCTACCGTTGCGCAGGGAATCTAACACCAATGTCTAGCAATGGGGTTTTGTGTTTAAGATTGGAGGTGTCATTTTTAAAAAAAAAAACACAATGGGATAAAGCTGACTTTCTCGTGGTGTGTTAAAAGTCTGCTATTATTCTTAACTAGAGGCAAACCAAAATGACTCTCTTCTTTGGACATTTGTTTTCTTTGCTCAAGGGAAGACCTTATGCCATTTCAGACATGGCTGCCCAGTCTCTTCTTGAAAGCCTCCAGTGATGGAGCACCCACAACTTTTGAAGGCAAGCTGTTCCATTAGTTGATTGTTCTCACTATTGTGACATTTCTCCTTAGTTTCTAGATTGCTTCTCTCGTTGTTTAGTTTCCAACCATTATTTCTTGTCTTGCCTATTGGACCTCTGAAAAATAGTTTGACCCCCCCTCATCTTTGAAGGAGCCCCTCAAATATTAGAAGGCTGCTATCATATCCCCCCTCGTCATTCTCTTCATTAAACTAGACATACCCAATTCCAGCAGCCGTTCCTTATATGCTTTAGCCTCCAGCCCCCTAATCATCTTTGTTGCTCTTCTCTGCACTCTTTCTAGAGCCTCAACATCTTTTTTATAATATGATGACCAAAACTGGAGGCAGTATTCCAAGTGTGGTCTTAGTGTGCACGTGTGGAAACCATCTCCCCTGATGATGGCTTCCCCTTTGATACAACTTGCAACATTTATTTCTCATATTGTCCTCTTTTACTTTTTATCTCACAACAGACCTTACTTGTTTATAAAGTAGTATCTCTTAACCTTGGCAACTTGAAGAGGTCCGGACCTCAACTCCCAGTGGCTTTCAATACTATCAGTCATGGTATCTTTCTGAACTGACTTTGGGAATTGGAGATAGGCGAATCAGTGATGTGCCAGTTTTCATTCTTTTTCTGGGGTTGATTCCACCCCAGATGGGACAGATGGGAAGAGATCTCCAATTTGTGGGGTTCTGCAGAGCTTGGTTCACACTCTTCTTATTTAACATCTACACCAGGTTTGGGATGAGGTACCATTAATAGGCTGATGATATCCAACTTTACATCTCCACCCCAGGCTGCCTGAATGATGCTGTGACATCCTGTCTCAGAGCTTGAGTGTTGCAGGGACCTGGATGCAATGGGCTTCAGCTCAACCCAAGCAAAACTGATTAGTTGGAGAATTCTGAAGTCCACCCAATTTATAGTTCATATGCTTGCTGTTTTCATCCAAATAACAGAATAATAACAGAATAATAGAGTTGAAAGGGATCTTGCAAATCTTCTAGTTCAGTGATGGCGAACCTTTTAGAGACCAAGTGCCCAAACTGCAACCCAAAACCCACTTATGCATCGTCGAGTGCCGGGTGGGTGTGGCCCATTGGCTGGGTGTGGCCCATTGGGTGGGCGTGGCTGCAGTGGTAACAGCAAACTGGGTGGGACTAAAAAGTTCAATCAATCAATTCCAACTTTGCAAGATTTTTTTCCCCGCGAGAAGTTGAAATTGACTGATTGATTGAACCTTTTTTTTGTACATGGCAGCGGAGGCCTAAAGCGAAAAGGTTTTATGAAACCCAGCGACGGCGCGCGTGCCCACAGAGAGGGCTCTGAGTGCCGCCTCTGGCACCCGTGCCATAGGTTCGCCACCACTGTTCTAGTTTAACCCCCTGTCCAACCTGTTCAGTCTCTTCTTAAAAACCTCCAGTGATGGAGCACTCACAACTTCTGAAGGCAAGCCTTTCCATTGGCAGGACTTGGGTTTGGCTAGTCTAAGGAAAAGAAGAAACAGGCGTGACATGATAGCAGTATTCCAGTATTTGAGGGGCTGCCACAAAGAGGGCAAACTATTTTCCAAAGCACTAGAGGGCAAGACAAGAAACAATGGTTGAAAACTGACCAAAGAGAGAAGCAACATGGAATTAAGGAGAAACTTTCTCACAGTGAGGACAATTAACCAGTGAGACAGCTTGCCTTCAGAAATTGTGGGCGCTCCATCACTGGAGGTTTTTAAGAAGAAGTAGACAGTCACTTATCTGAAATGGTAGGCTCTCCTGCTCGAGCAGGGAGCTGGACTAGAAGACCTCCAGTGTCCCTGCCAGCTCTATAATATTCTATTTTGATTAATTGTTCTCCCTGTTAGGAGATTTCTCTTTTGTTCTAGGTTTCCGTCCATTGTTTCTTGTCCTGCCTTCTGATGCTTTGGAAAATAGGTTGACCCTCCCCCTTTTCTTTGCACCTGGCTTTTGAACCACTTCCAGATGCATCACTCATCCTGGAAAGGATGGAAGATTCCATGTTCTATGTCCCAAAAAGTTATGTTAGGTGTCTTCTTGTCTTGTAGGAGCTACAAGATTAGTTTCAGATTGGAGAGATCTGTATAGAAATGATGTTCGTTGGCCGAACATGATAATCATTCCATTTATCTTGAAGGGTAGTTGTGATGATAAACATGAGAAAAGGATAGACTTTTTCTTTGGAGGAAAGGTGTCATAAGAAATGTCATTTAGAAACAACAAATCAATTAATCAATGGATTATTAAAATAAATGGCACATTAGAAGCTCATTGGCATTCTGCGTATTCAGGACTGAGGGAAAATGAAATTCTATGATGGCTAGCTTTCCTAATAAGTTCTAACAGCTCCACTGGGGAAGTAGCAAATGCAAAAATTTAGCATCGGCTTGTATTTCAAATAAGTCAGAGGAAGCAAAGTGAGGTTTTTTTTTTTCCCTTTTAACCAAACCTGTTCTGAAACATGTTGGGGCAAGAAAACACAACCGTTATAAATGAGAGATTTCAAACACTGGCTCTTATGCTTCCTTTGATCAAGTTTTTCTGATTTTGGAGCAAATTGGCACCACCAATTTTTATCTGCAAATCTGCGTGTTCCTTACAGAAACTGGATGCCTTCTTTGCTGCTGTCTAACCAATTTTTCAAAGCTGGCATTGGTTAAGGGGAAAAAAAACAACCCTGTAGATACACATGGATTTTTGGCATTAAAGGCTATCAGAAGAGAATGGATTCTTTTAGCCTGTCAAGAACTTAAAGCAAAAGATCAAACGAGGCATCTGGAAACACGATGCTGACATATTCAGAAGTATTTTCAGATTGTCTGATACCTCAAAAATGGTAAAAAAGACAACCGTCTTTGGATCAGAAGTAGATTTCCTTCTCTAGCAGGATGATAAAGCTACACATGCTACTTTCTTCAAACTATCTGATGAAAGGTGAGGAGAGACAGATAAAAAGTGACCCTTCTCATAAATACAGCGCAAGAATAAAGAAAGTTTGTTTCTTTGAGCTAAGGATGTTAGAATAAGAACTGGTCTCAGAATTCAACCTGTTACATAGAAGAAACCCTGGGATAGCCCTAAACATATTATTTAGTCACAAAATAACTCATTATCTCCATTAATCCACAAGGGAATTGGCATATATGTGAGTATTTGGCCATGTTGTATGTAAGGAAAATAGAGTTATCCAGTTTGGGAGAGTTTCTACTACTAGGGCAGTGGTTCTCAACCTTTTTAATGCTGCGACCCCCAACCGGTCGTAAGTCGAGGACTAAACCGGTCGTAAGTCGAGGACTAAACTGGTCATAAGTCGAGGACTTTCCCTGCCCAGGAGCGCCGCGCACGCGTGGTTCCGCCCCCTGCGCCGGCCGAGGCGTAGCTGGCAAGCGGCAGAGACAGAGCAGGCTGACCACCAGCTGGCCCAGCTCAAGGGAGGTAAGGCACCTGCCGGAAAAGGGGAAAAAAAATGGCGGACAGCCTTGCTTGGCGACCTCCGTGAAATGGTCGATCGACCCCAAATGGGGTCGCGACCCATAGGTTGAGAACCGCTGTACTAGGGTGATACGACAGCAGTCTTCCAATATTTGAGGGGTTGTCACGAAGAAGAGAAGGTCAACCTATTCTCCAAAGCATCTGAAGGCAGGACAAGAAGTAATCTGGGTGGAAGCTTATCTGACAGTGAGAAAAATTAACCAGTGGAAGGGCTTGGCTTCAGAAATGGTGGGTGATCCATCACTGAAGTTTTCAAGAACAGATTGGACAACCATGTGTCTGGAATAGTATAGGGCAGACATGTCAAACACAAGGCCCAGGGGCCGGATGCGGCCCACGAAGTGGTTTCATGTGGCCCGTGAAGCCATCCTGGAAACAGTGAGGGAACGGCCCCCGCTGCCTTGGCCCTGGACCAGGCCGGTCGGGAGCCAATGTACAATTTTGTGGTGGCCATCTTGGAGCTTGTCCCGGTCCCACCCCCTTCTGCCAGAGACCCTCAGATCTGTCCCACTCCTGCCCAGGCCCCCACAGGCACCCTTGATGCGAATGACGTAGAGCTGGCCATGCCCACCCAGTAGGCCACACCCACTCCATCCACGCCCACCCAGTAGGCCGCACCCACCCTGGCCACACCCACCCGGCCCCCCAAGGGCAACCGCAGTGCTGATGCGGCCCTCAGTGAAATTGAGTTTGACACCCCTGGTATAGGGTCTCCTGCTTGAGGAGGGGGTTGGCCTAGAAGACCTCCAAGGTCCCTTCCAGTTCTATTATTCTTTCTAACCCTATTATTCTATTTTCTAACCCTCATTAATGCTTAAATAATACATTTTTTTCCAACTATGCCTGGTAAAAGCCAACTGTTCTTCAGCAGAAGTAGCTTAAGTACAACTCCTGTTACCAAGCATGCCTACATCTTTTTTAAGTTGTGTGCGCATGTGGGCTGATATTGCACAGCATACAGTATATCCAGCCAGATGTCAAGATGAAGGCTTTCCTCCTAGACTTGATTTGATCATTCAGGAAATATCTTCTTCTGATCTGGAGATTAACTCAAATGCTCACTTTCACATACAGTCAGGACTCTGTTTAAAAAATAAAATTAGGACAATCTGAAATAAGCTTGTCATTCCCCACTTCCTTCTCATGTTGTTGCCAGTCAATATATTATTTTTAATCACTGACATTTGCTACTAGTAAATGATGCAGAATGAACTGTGAAGAAACACCTAATCCTAAAGTATAACAATAACAAAGTTGGAAGGGACCTTGGAGGACTTCTAGTCCAATCCCCTGCTCAAGCTGGAGACCCTATACCAGGGGTGTTAAACTGCCGGCCCGTGGGCCAGTTTCATCATACTGAAGCTGCACCCACCCCACTGCAGCAATGGCAAAACTGGCCCGATACGTTGCGCGACGTCACGTGACGTCGTGAGTTTGACACCCCTGCCCTATACCATTTCAGACAAATGGCTGTCCAATCTCTTCTTAAAAAACCCCAGCAATGGAGCACCTGCAGCTTCTGGTGGCAAGCTGTTCCACTGGTTAATTGTTCTCACTTTAGGAAATTTCTGCTTAGTTCTAGGTTGCTTCTCTCCTTGTTTAGTTTCCATCCATTGTTTCTTGTCCTGCTTTCTGGTGCTTTGGAGAACAGGTTGACTCCCTCTTCTTTGTGGCAGCCCCTTAGATATTGGAAGACTGCTATCAGGTCTCTTGCAATAATTTATGAGTGATTTATGAGGGAGTTTAATTACAACTGGCTCCTTTTAAGGGTGTTGTACGAGAAGCAACATTTTGTCGTTTTGAGGGTCAAATCATCTTTGGATAGCTCTCCTTCATGGTTCTTTCCTAGAAAATGAGACAGAACTAGCCAAGATTACGTTTCCATTTTGAAAGGACAGGTTCCTTTTTACACAAATATGCAGCTAAGGAGAAGCAACTATTTATATAGCAGCAGAAAAATAACGGGTTAATAATCTCGACTTCAAGGTAGAAATATGAAGATGACGAATAGTAGCAATTGGCCCTCAAAAGCTTGGAGGAGGCAGCATAGGAATGGATTGCTGTGAAGACCAGGAGACATTTGAGTCCTGAATAGAAAATGGAGCAGAATTGATAAGCTTGAAGAGGAAAAGAGAGGAAATAGAGCAAGAATGATTGTAATTAGTTCCCTGTTTGACTGTCAAAACAATTAGACTTTACTTTAACAATTCACACGGTGGTTGTGGATCCCATTAGGAAGCAGCAGAAGGTTAACATCTCTAGTGGTGCATAATTGGCCAGATATTTTCTCCTTTGATCTTGCTCTAATTGTTCTGAAAGTCCGTAACTGCCTGGAGAAGCCAGCACTTGGTAGGAAGATAGATCCTTGGCCTCCTTCAGGATGTTCTAAGGCTGAAGACCAAAAACGAGGGTTCCCACACCTGAAATTGATCCCAGGTGGTTCTGGTAAAGTCTAAACACATACAAACAAGGTTGGATGTCTCCCTGTTTTCATCTTCCTTTTAAATGCATTTGGAGAATTGTATTCTCTTGGAACTAAGTAAGGCAGGGGTCTTCAAACTTGGCCCTTTTATGACCTGTGGACTTCCACTTGAAGTCCACAAGTCATAAAAGGGCCAAGTTTGAAGACCCCTGAAGTAAGGCTATGCCATAGTTCCAAGGAGCACTTCAAAACAAAGTTAACCCCAGCAACCAATGATCTTGCCATGTGTTCTTATATTTATGTATGGTGGCACACAATTGCGCTAACTAACTTCAAAGAGTGCAGAATTCCTGCCTAGTTCTTCCAGTTCTGCCTCGTATCAGAATACAGAATAATGGAAGGGACCTTGGAAGTCTTTTAGTCCTACCCCCTGCTCTATACCATTCTACACAAATAGTTATCCAGTCTCTTTTTGAAAGCCTCCAGTGATGGAGCACCCATGACTTCTAGAGGCAAGCTGTTCCACTGGTTAATTGTTCTGTCAGGAAATTTCTCCTTATTTCTAGGTTGCTTCTCTCCTTGGTTAGTTTCCTTCCATTGCTTCCTGTCTTGCCTTCCAGTGTTTGGAAAATAGCTTGACTCCATCTTCTTTGTGGCAGCCCCTAAAGTATTGGAACGTTGCTATCATGTCACCCCTGGTCCTTTTCTTCACTAGACTAGCTATGTCCAATTCTTACAACTGCTCCTCATATGTTTTAGTCTCCAGGCCCTTAATCATCCTAGTTGCTCTATTCTGCATATCCATGAATCCTGTGTCAGGAGAGCACAATCAAACTTGATTATGTCAACAATCTTTTTTGCATTCACCTAGTAAAGGCAGTGGACATGATTCATGTGTTGCATTCAATCCAAGATCAGGAGCCGTGTTTCTGTGATGCCAGAACTCAACAAGTTAGTTTTGTAGCGGTTCCTTGCATTTTCAACCACTCTATATCTCCATCTCAATTTCTTGGAGGACTGACTGAAAGGGCTTGACCACACTGGATTAGTCTTTATGTAGCATAACATAGGTGACCAGGGAACAGGAGTTTCATAATTGCTCTAGTAGACTTTTGAGTTCATACTTTCTCCCTGTTTCCCTATAAACATCTCTCCAAATTGATTCAGGAAAAAAGCATAATTTACTGCATGCTCAAAAGCTTTCTGAATCATCCAAAGCAATTTGAGGCATCTCTTCGATGGTTTGTTTCAGAAAAACTGCTTCCACTTGAAGACTTTGAATTTTGTTTGAAATGAGTCTGCAGGTTGAACTTTTGCAGAGTTGTGGAGGGCAAATTCCAGTGCTTCAGGATGCAGTGACTAAGATGATATTTGTGCAGGTCCCAGGCTCAGCTAAATACGGTATATTTGTGTATATCATGTGACCAAGGTAAACAAATATACCTGCTACTACATTTTAATTAGAGCGATATTTTACTCTATCCACCCTTTGGAAATGGCACGATTGTCTAATTATACCAATTTGTTTGGTGCCATTATTCCTTGTAGCCATGATCCTTTCTGGTTTGCAAATTAGTTCCAACAGTGGTCCTACCCAGTCAGGGATCCTGTAGCAAGTCACAAAAAGTTATCAAGATTCTTCCTAAAAAGCAGTCAAAGTCATCGCCAGTGATCTTACAAGGCAAATGAGGACAAGTGGAATATATGTGGAACCTTCTCACACACCTTCTCATGTGTATGCATGTATACATTTATATGTATGTAGGTATGTATGTATGTGTATGTGGAACCTACCAGTAACAAAGATGATTAGGTGGCTGGAAGTTAAAACACATGAAGAACGGTTGCAGGAATTGGGTATGTCTAGTCTCGTGCAAAGGACTAGTGGGGACTATCTATCTATCTATCTATCTATCTATCTATCTATCTATCTATCTATCTATCTATCTATCTATCTATCTATCTATCTATCTATCTATCTGAATGTCTGTCTGTCTGTCTGTCTGTCTGTCTGTCTGTCTGTCTGTCTGTCTGTCTGTCTGTCTGTCTATCTATCTATCTATCTATCTGTCTATCTATCTACCGTATCTCACATGGCATACTTGGCAACTGGCATGTATTTATGACGATTGTAGAATCCCCCGGTCATGTGACCCCTTTTTGCGACCTTCTGGCAAGCAAAGTCAATGGGGAAGCCAGATTCACTTAACCATCATGTTACTAACTTAACAGCTGCAGTGATTGGCTTAACAACCCTGGCAAGAAAGGTCGTAAAAAGGGGCAAAACTCACTTGACAATTGTCTTGCTTAACAATGGAAATTTTGGGCTCAATGTGGTTGTAAGTTAAGGACTATCTATTCTGTCTGTCTGTCCGTCCGTCCATCCGTCCATCCATCTACCTACTTACCTACCTACCTACCTACCTACCAACCTGTCTGTCTGTCTGTCTGTCTGTCTGTCTGTCTGTCTGTCTGTCTGTCTGTCTATCTATCTATCTATCTATCTATCTATCTATCTATCTATCTATCTATCTATCTATCTATCTATCATCTATCGTCTATCTAGTCTCTCCACTTATCTACCTATCTACCATCCATCCATCTATCTATCTATCTATCTATCTATCTATCTATCTATCTATCTATCTATCTATCTATCTATCTATCTATCTATCTATCTATCTATCTATCTATCTATCTATCTATCTATCTATCTATCTATCTAT
>NW_015390639.1:14125-15331 GCF_001527695.2 Protobothrops mucrosquamatus | reverse complement strand
CCTACCTACCTACCTACCCACCCTGTTCTTTCATTGGCTAGGCCAGTGTTCTGAATTGCCAGTCAGGGATTCCACCACTCTCAAAGTTGCGGTGAAAGGCAACCTGGTCCTCCCTCCTCCTGGCATGGTTATCACTTTGTTCAAGCAAATGTGCTTGAAATGTGCTACCTGTGGCCAAGTGAACATCGTTGCAAGACTGGCTGAGAAAGGAGCATTGCCCCAGACAGGGAAATGCAAAACGCAGGGCATTCATTTTGCTTTAGAGATTGCGGCAGCAGTTGTGTTACCGCTACATCCTTGCGAAGAGCAGAAATTCCAGCAGGGGGTGCCTGTCACTCATATATTAGGATTCCACAATTAAATCACTCATTCTTGCTGTTTTATATATTGAGTTTCATGATTTATTGCAGGGGGAAATGGGCAGAGGAAAGACATTTCGTTGATTCTCAGCTCCCATTGAACTGATTCTTTTTTTATAAACAAGGTTTTATTTTTTTTTCTGGGAGGGATAGGAGTTTTGGACAACAATAAGATATATAAAAGAATGAGTCTGAAGCTTTGAATCTGGGACCCACAGGGCAGGAGCTTCGGCAATACAAATTACTTAAAAACAAGCTTCTGGGCATACAGGAACAAGCTGCATCATATCAGAAATTTGAATTCTCACCTTTATTGGAGATTAAGCAGCTCTTTGTAACAATGGAAAAGATAGAGAGAACCAGACAAAAATATGCTGATCAGCCTTTCTTAGATGGGGTGGTATAGGCATTCCTCATCTTGGGACTTGTATTCCAATTTAATGGAGGGTTTTCAGACAAAACCATAATAAGACTTGGTCTGCCTCTTTTGGCCCTTGGCTATTCTGTGCCATTGCCTTCCCCATCTAGAAGACCTTCACACATTGCTCTAAATCATGTAATCATGGTTTGCTGAATAAGGTACAATTGACTGGGAGCCTCCCAGGGTTTGGCACAAGATGTGGCATAATACTCCACATAAGCCCATGTGGAACCCAGTTTATTTATGTATTTAAAACATAAATGGGTTTGGCACGAGATGGGAATTCTTTAAATGATGAGTTTAGAGATTAGTATATGTGGAATCCAGTTTATTTATTGACTTCACTCTAATAGGTTTTCTCAGATAATACTCCTCCCCTCCCCTCCCTCCTCTCCTCTCCTCTCCTCTCCTCTCCTCTCCTCTCCT
>NW_015390639.1:5952-13917 GCF_001527695.2 Protobothrops mucrosquamatus | reverse complement strand
CCCCTCTCTCCTCCCCTCCCCTCCTCTCCTCTCGTCTCCTCTCCTACCTTACACCTTACATCTTACCCTTTCCTTGCTTCTTCTCTCTTTTCCTCTCCTCCCCTCCTCTCCCCTCCCCTCCCCTTTCTTTTTCTTTCTTTCCCTAAAAAACTAAAGACAGGGAAACCAAAAGCAATGGAAAATAGGAAGCTCTCTGTGTAGGTGACGATATTAAACCACTCAAACAATTAAGAGGAACCCACAGAAACATTTCACCAGCCGTGCCTCCTCCCTCCTTTGATTTGCTTTACGTTGCATCGTAAATCTCTCTGAGCTTTCCAGTCCTGTCCTACCTGCAAGATGGGTGGACCTGAAATTCAGGCACCAGATCCTTCTGCTAACCAGGTCTTTGTGAACGGGTGCAGAAAGACAGAGAAAAGTGGGTGGGAGTGTGTCAGTGAGGAACCTGTGATCCTTTTGCAGCTCTCAAAGCAAAATCAGACTCACAAAATAGGTTCAAGTCCTATTTCTAGCGGCTACTGTAAGAAGTGGATGCAGAAAAGGGTTGCTTGGTGAGCGGAGAAAACACTTTAGGGGGCTTTAGATTTTTGAGTTGGGTTGGGCAATGATTTTATACCCAAGGTTTGGACTTCCCCCCCCTCTTCATTTCATCCATCAGTGACTACAAAAGACAAAGAAATAAAGCAGTGATCTTACTGGGTGGTGTGTGTGTGGGGAGCCTGCAATGCTTCCCCTTTTTTGTCAATTTGGGAATTGGATTGAACAAAGCAAGTGTGCAACATTTGTCAGTAGTTTAACTTTCCATTTATCATTTATCAGTGGTTTAACTTTTTTATAAGGATGGCACGGTGGCTCAGTGTTAAGATGTGGGGTTTGTCTGCTAGAAAGCCGACAACCCAGGTTTGAGACCCGAGCACCATGCAATGGGGTGAGCTCCCGTCCTCGGCCCAGCTCCTGCCAACCTCGCAGTTTGAAAGCATGCAAATATGAGTAGATCAATAGGTACCACTTCAGTGAGAAAGTAGCAGCACTCCGTCACATCATGCTGGCCATATGACCACAGAAATGTCTTTGGACAGTGCTGGCTCAATGGCCTTGACACAAAGATGAACCACGTCCCCTTATTGGTGACAACTGGCGGAGTAAAAGAGACTCCTAATTTTCTCACACGGCTTGTTTTTCGCACGCACAATCATGGTACCCCCATCTGCCCAATTCTGATTTTTTTTTTTCTCCTTGAATTTAGGTTAGAAGAACTGGGAGAAATAATTTTTTTCACGAGGCAACTGGACTTTCTTGTTTTTCTTTGAAGACGTTTCACTTCTCATCTAAGAAGCTTCTTCGGCTTCTTTAGCATCTTTGGGACAAATATGACCTGGATGACTGAGAATCTCCATAGGTAAGTGGGAGAAATGGGCTATGGAAGACAGACGGGTGGCTTGGTAACTAGAGGCAGTCCATCCCAAATATTTCGGACTTCCTATAATCGGTTGGCTTTCAAAAGTTTCAATACACTCTTCTCTTTTTCAGAAACTGTTGGAAAAACTCATTTATTTGTAGAGTGCCAAAAAGAGAGTCTTACTGTGTAAAGGCATACGGTATCTATCCCCTCCTGAAAACAGTCTGTGCGCTGCAATTGCAGAGTTTATCACAAAACTCAGGAGCCTAGTTTCCTTTGGCAGATATTGTCCTAGCCTTCTGCTCCTCAAAAAAATAAACTGACTTATATGTTTTAAGCAGCTAAATACCTTTTAAGCAAGGAACTTTAGTGGCCAAATAATATGTAATTCAGGAAGAGGCTAATTATAATGTCAAGATCCATGTTATGAATATCCTGGTTTGTTGGGCAGATAAATATATTTTTCATGTCCTCCAAAAGTTTATTTAGTATGTCTAGTTCAGGGGTAGGTAACCTTGGCTCTTTTTTATGACTTGTGGACTTCAACTCCCAGAATTCCTGAGTTAGCGTGGCTGGTTCAGGAATTCTGGGTATTGAAGTCCACAAGTCATAAAAGAGCCAAGGTTGCCTACCCCGATCTAGTTTAATGAAGAGAAGAACGAGGGGTGACATGATAGCAGTCTTCCAATATCTAGAAGCTGCCACAAAGAAGACGGAGTCAAGCTATTCTCTAAAGCGCCTGAAGGCAGGACAAGAAGCAACGGATGGAAACTAATAAAGGAGAGAAGCAACCTAGAACTAAGGAGGAATTTTCTGACAGTGAGAACAATTAATCAGTGGGACAACCTGCCTCCAGAAGCTGTGAATGCTCCAAGACTGGAAGTTTTAAAGAAGAGACTGGACAGTCATTTGTCTGAAATGGTATAGGGTTTCCTGCCTGAGCAGGGGGTTGGACTAGAAGATCTCCAAGGTCCCTTCCAACTCTATTATTATTATTATTATTATTATTATTATTATTATTGTTATTGTTATTGTTATTATTTAAAAACCCTCTATCTTAGCTGGTGGCTGTTTGCATTGTCTGAAAAGTCACTCTTTTCCTCTATCCTGAATTTGTTGCTAATCATGCCATCTATTTAAAATTCACATCCATCATCTTTTTTTAGAAGTTATTTTGGTGATATGTCATGCAATTTTCAATATACTGGAGTCTACTGTGGATGTCAGAGATCCCACTGCATAAACAGGCATAAATATTAATTATTTCTTAAATGTATGATCAAAACCACTCTGCAGTCAAAATTCTGGATTCCACCCCCCCCCTTTGCCCCCCGTTACACAGTCTAGCAATCTGAGAGTTTCCTTCCAGCTAGTAGCAAATATTTTAAGGAAACATTTGTACTTCCCAAGGGTGAACAATGCAATGCCACATGTAGGCAAACATCCATAAAATAACTTTGCATCCCTTAGGGTTAGTAGCATTGCAATTATGACAGGCTCAGATGCGGGGTTCTTTTTTCTTCCAAGCAATCAAAATGTCAGAAAAATAGCATGAATTTCTGGACACATTGCAAAAATGATACTTGGTCGCTGTTGGAAAAAGTATAATATGGACATAGCAATAGCAATAGCACTTAGACTTATATACTGCTTCATAGTGCTTTACAGAGACAGCCTGTTGCCCGCAACAATCTGGGTTCTCATTTTACCAGGCTTGGAAGGATGGAAAGCTGAGTCCACCTTGAGCTGGTCAGGATCAAACTTCTGACTGTGAGCAGAGTCAGCCTGTAATGTTGCATTCTAAGCACTGGGAAGGAAGGAAAGAAAATAGCAATAGCAATTATACTTATATACTGCTCTACTGTGCTTTTATAGCCCTCTCCGAACGGTTTACAGAGTCAGCCTCTAGCCCCCAACAATCTGAGTCCTCATTTTACCAGCCTTGGAAAGATGGAAGGCTGAGTCCACCTTGAGCTGGTCAGGATCGAACTCCTGACAGTGAGCAGAGTCAGCCTGCAATACATAATGCAGTTAATATTATTTGGAGGATTGAAATTTTATTTCAAGGGGGAGGTGGTCAACCAGACGGAGATCTGCCTGCCTTCACAGATACAGGGGAGGGTCAGCTGCTGACAGGCAGTGGTGCTAATAGGCAGCAGATCCCCCCTGCTGAGAAACAGCTGCCTCATCCACTCCATCCAAGGGCAGGGAGAGCTGAGCACAGGCAAGCCCAGAGAAGGGCTGCAAGGATACTCTGGAGGAAGCCACCTCACCCTCCTCACAAGGAACACCTGGAGGTGAGTGACTTAAGGAGAAGCTGTGGGGAGTTAGTCTTTGCCGGGAACAGTCCCCCAGTTTGGCTCGTGCCTTTTGCCGGTTTGGAAGACTGCTATTTGTCTTGCCCTAGCCTTGTGGACTGTTTTCACCCTTTGCTTTGCTTTACCTTCAGATCTGCCTTTGCCTTGTACCATGTCTATGCCCTGAGGACTGCCACCTGTCTTATGCCTGGATTTTGCTTTGTGGACTTTCCTGGTAATGTATGGGTTGTTGTGTGGGAGACTGAGGGTGGCTGGCTTCAGGGTAGAGTGGCATGGAGCCTTACTGGTCGTTGGAGGGCCATTGGTTAAACACTTCTGGAGGATCATAAAGGATTCTCTATAGGCCCACCTTGCCTTGACCAGCTGGGTCATAAGAGTCACTTGCTAGGAAATAGGGCTATAAAATCAGGGTTGTAAAACCTCATGTGAGCACTAGATGGCAGCAAAGATATATGGCAAACTTTAACTTTGCTGCTCCCTAATGGTTGTCTTATCTATTTACAGGCTGGATATTGACAGCCCTACGGGGAAGTACAGTAGATGAGTTAGTAGCCATTGAAACGTGACTAGGAGGAGAACTAAGGGTTTTTTTTTTTTCCAACAGAGAATATGTGCAGCTCAGGGTTGAACTGTGGGGTCCTTGGTGCTCTCTGACCTTGGTTGTTTGCTTGCAGGTGTTTCATTATCTGATTAGGTAACATCCTCAGTGCAATGAGTGTGGGCTTTGCTCCCTGTTTATATACCTTGTCCTGTCAGTGTTACTGTCCTTTCCTCCTTGGTGATTCCTTGATCAGAGTATTGTTGTCTGCTGAATTGTTTGCCAGGTGTTAATCCTTGCTTATCTTGATTGAAGAGGATACATTCTGATCTTTTTGTTTCCTTCTTAGCTTTTTTTATTGTCTCTCTTTCAAATGACATATAAGTGTAGTGTATCTCAGGGGTTGCCACAAAGAAGAGGGAGTCAAGCTATTCTCCAAAGCACCTGAAGGCAAGATAAGAAGCAACGGATGGAAACTAATCAAAGAGAGAAGCAACCTAGAACTAAGGAGAAACTTCCTGACAGTTAGAACAATTAACCAGTGGAACAACCTGTCTCCAGAAGCGGTGAATGCTCCAACACTGGAAGTTTTTAAGAAGAGATTGGACAACCATTTGTCTGAAATGGTATAGGGTTTCCTGCCTGAGCAGGAAGTTGGACTAGATGACCTCCAAAGGTGCCTTCCAACTTTATTTTTATTATTTTTATTTTTATTTTTATTTTTTTTTATTTTTTTTATTTTTTATTATTATTATTATTATTATTATTATTATTGTTGTTGTTGTTGTTGTTGTTGTTGTTGTTGTTATTATTATTATTATTATTATTATTATTATTATTATTATTATTATTATTATTATTATTATTATTATCTCCATGTATCTATTGATGGCTGATTTGCCTGAATGCCAAGCTTCCAAGAATTCCGTAGCATTTTTGAATTTAGTTTCATCTGGGACGCTCACAATTTCCCAGTTGAAACTATGGCTGAGTCTGTCTATGTCCTGTGAAATTAAATTTACTCAGTGAATGAAAACCTAGTTGGGTAATGAAATGTCTGCAAGCAAACAATCAAGCTCAGAGAGCACCAAGGACTCCACTGCTTTTTTTTTTTTTTTAAAAAAGAGTCTAAAATGAATAGGCAGATAGAGATATCAACAACAGCTACCAGGGAATTCACTAGAAATCCATTTGCATAATTCTCCAACACGGAGTCCAGTGTGCAACAAGATGGGCTGCTTGGATGCTCCAGTCAGAATTTCTTACAAAACTCCTACATATTTGGGAAAGTTGTGACCAAAAAAAAAAAACAAAAACAAAAAATGCAGTGAGGAGAGTTATACACAGTCTCCCCATATTAAGAGCGTTTGCCCTTGGGAATGGCCGCATACTGTAATTTGTGGGTTTTGTTATCACTATAGAAAGCATGCTTTGGGGCAAGTTGCAGAGAAAACTTTCTAAATGTTAAAGAAAGTTGTTGATGATGTTACACACACACACACACACACACACACACACACACACACACACACACACACACACACACACACACTCTATCTGCTTCCTCTGCTCCCAAACCAGATAGTTAGCAGATGGGGAAACATTCCGATATGAAAAATAGACAAGGATTATGCATCTTCCCTTCCAATACTGTTGCCTTGAGCAAATGTAACACTTTCTCACTTTTCCTGCATCTGTTTTAAGCTTCTGAAACATCCATCAGAAAACATTCCTAGTAATGTCCCACTTTTCACACAATTGGGCTCTGACGGTAAAGCGAAGCCAGCCTTCATTTTTCCACCCGAGATGCAAAATAAAAGGAAGTACATGCTATTGCAAGATTGAACAACAACAAAAAAAAAAGCAAAACAAAAAAACCCCAAATACAGTTCTATGTTCGGGATTCAAAAGAAGAGGAACTAGAAAGAGACTTTGTAGCGCTGTAGTTGTTGTGTTGCTGTTTATAAAGAGGGCAACGAAACGGTCACGCTGATTGCTTTTTGTTTTGGATGGGAGCTCTTCCCGAGAAGATTTCCCGTACAGCACTGAACACTGGGTGAGGAGATTAAATTGACCTCTAGTGAAAGAAAGAGGAACGGACAGGCAGACCAAACGGAGCATATCAATGACATATCCCTGGAAGATTTCTCCAAGAATTTAGCTGAATAATTAGTTTTGCCAGTGGGTTCCCTTTTTTCTTTTCCGACGAGCGGGTTTTATCTCATCTGCTCTCAGTGGTACATCTAAAGAGGAATTTTCAAAGTTGGCCTTATGGGTCTCATCATCTCCAGGATGTTGAAAGCATTTAAATGCGTTCTCCAGCCCTTTCACATGTTGACGCTTGGCATCTTAACAATAGGGGTGAGGAATGGATTGGTGAGGGAAGAGACGAGCGGGGTAGAGATGCTCCATTACAGCAAGCAAAGCTGAAAGCTTTTGATTGCTTGTTTAATTAGCTCTGGTCCAAGAATGAGACAAAGGAGGAGCAGAATAAATTAAAAAGGGGGCAGTGTAGTAGAAAGAAAACGAAGCAATGAAGCCCTTTTCCTAAAAGAGAATATGGTTTCTGAATAATAGAAGAATAATAAAGAAATAATAACTATTGTCCCTTTAAATGTATACGAATCAGCATACATTAAAATGAGATTTCATTGCATACACCTCTCCAAGGGTAACCACCTCCAATATACACTGCATAAACACGACAAACAAATATGCATATACCCACATACACACATATATATGGCCCAGAGAAACAGCACAGTCTAGTTCAGAGGTGTACATATACATGGCGAGAAAACCAAATCTTGCAAGTCTACCAGACGGATGGCCCAGGGAACAAAGCTGTTACAGAATCTGGTAGTCCTGCTAGAAATACTTCAAAACCTCCTGCTGGAGGGGAGCAACAGAAACAGCATGAAGTGGGTGTGTGGGGTCTCTAACAATGCTGAATTCCCCCAAACAGTGCACTGCTCTAAAAAGCTTGGGTATGTTGTTAATATAATGCAATGAGATAGTGCTGGCTTTTTTTTTTTTAACATACTGTACGTTAGGTATAGTGGAGGATGGTGTCATGTGATTTTAATTTCCCTTTTGTCTTTGCCTTGCCTTTAAAGGAGAATATTTGTAGCTCAGGGTTGAAATGTGGGGTGCTTGGTGCTCTCTGAACTTGGTAGCTTTCTTGCAGACATCTCATTATTCAGGTAATAAGGAGAAATTTCCTGACAGAACAATTAACCAGTGGAACAACCTGCCTCCAGAAGCGGTGAATGCTCCAACACTGGAGGCTTTTAAGAAGAGACTGGACGGCCATTTGTCCGAAATGGTATAGGGTTTCCTGCCTGAGCAGTGGGTTGGACTAGATGACCACCAAAGTTCCTTCCAGCTCTATTCTATTCTATTCTATTCTATTCTATTCTATTCTATTCTATTCTAGTCTAGTCTAGTCTAGTCTAGTCTAGTCTAGTCTAGTCTAGTCTAGTCTAGTCTAGTCTAGTCCAGTATTTCTATTCTATTTACAAGCTTGTGGGTGCTCCGGTCCTCTGGCCTCCACTCGGTCCCCAGGAGACTTAGACCCTCCGGCCCGGGACCACCGGCTGATGTTATGTAATGCCAGGTCCGTGATTAATAAGGCCCCCCTCATACAAGACCTTATTTTAGAGGGGGGTGCGGACCTGGCAGGTATTACTGAGACCTGGCTAGGCGTGGAA
>NW_015390639.1:0-2606 GCF_001527695.2 Protobothrops mucrosquamatus | reverse complement strand
GATAAATAACAAGACTTTGAATCAGGAGGTCTTTCTCCCCTTCTCTGAACTTGACACACTCCAAGTGCTAAGGAACCCAATCCACTGTTACAGGACGACTCTTTCTTCATCATTTCTTGTTTGCTGTTTGGCAGGGTTGCTGATACTGGTGAAACTAAAAGAATTCAGTTGGCATCCCTTCAGGCTAAGTTCCAGTTAATTTGCAAAAGGCTTAAATAGCTGTGAAGGTTCTCCAGATCCTAAGAGTAGTTACCTTCCCGTCTATCAACACTCATGAACTGTCAATATGGGAAATACTTAGAAGTTCCTCTGTAATCCTTCAGCTGAATGGGCAAAAGAAAATGGGCGGGTTGGTCTCTTTACTTCTCAGATGGCTACTCCTTAGTGCAGTGGTTCTCAACCTTTTTAATGCCGCGACCCCAACCGGTCGTAAGTCGAGGACTAAACTGGTCGTAAGTCGAGGACTAAATCAGTCATAAGTCGAGGACTAAACCGGTTGTAAGTCGAGGACTATCCAACCGGTCGTAAGTCAAGGACTTTCCCTGCCCGGGAGTGCCGTGCATGCGTGGTTCCGCCCCCTGCGCCGGCCGAGGCGTAGCTGGCAAGCGGCAGAGACGGAGCAGGCCGACCACCAGCTGGCCCAGCCCAAGGGAGGTAAGGCACCCATCGGAAAAGGGGAAAAAAATGGCAGACAGCCTTGCTTGGCGACCCCCGTGAAATGGTCAATCAACCCCAAATGGGGTCCCGACCCACAGGTTGAGAACCACTGCCTTAGTGGATTAAAAACAACAACTAATCCAATTCTTAAGGTTTTTTCTTCTTCTCTAAGCTAAATAATTGCTTCAATCACATTTTGTGGAGACATAAGCACACACAGGGCAGGACACAAAAAGATGGCTGGAAGCTCATCAGAGGGAGATCCAGGCTAGAATTAAGGAGGAATTTCCTGACAGGGAGAACAATTTACCAGTGGAACGACTTGCCTCCAGAAGTTGTGGGTACTCCATCCCTGGCCTGGGATGGTATAGGGCAGGGGTAGGCAACCTTGGCTCTTTTATGACTCGTGGACTTCAACTCCCAGAATTCCTGAGCCAGCCATGGCTGGCTCAGGAATTCTGGGAGTTGAGGTCCACGAGTCATAAAAGAGCCAAGGTTGCCTACCCTTGGTATAGGGTCTCCTGCCTTGAGCAGGAGGTTGGACTAGAAGACCTTCAAGATGCCTTCCAGCCCTATGATTCTATGGCATAAACATTCCTTAAATTTAATAGTTGGTTGTTAGCAAACATCAGTGGGTGTTTCCAGAATCTTGTATATTTGAAAATGAAGACCCTGTTCTCTTATTTGTCAATAGTGCAAGGAAGAGTGCCCTTGAATATGGATATTGAATTTAGCTGCTTTGTCTAACTCCCTTGATGATATTGGCTGCTACTTTCTGGATACTTTTCATTTTCAACGGGCTACTTTTATGTCTTTTAGCTTCCACTAATGACACAAAGCAGCCATATGTGGGACTGACCTCTGCTACCCCCTGACGACCCAGCCATGAGTTCAAACGACTTACAAAAGCAGGCTGTGGGCTTGAATGTGAGCAGTGATGAAAGCGGCAGCTGGCAAACAATATAAATGTGAGTGGGAGGAACTTGGCTTTTAAAATCAGGGACAAGTTTCTGTAACAACCTGGTTGCTAAGTTTTCAGTTATGTTAAGCAGAGGAATGCTGTTGCCACGTTCCATGTGGAGGAGATTTTACATTTTGCTTGTTTCACAGAGGAGAGGGAATTGACTTATTCCCCAAAGCAGCTGAGGGCAGGACAAGAAGTCACCAGTGGAATATCATTAAAGAGAGATCCAGCCTAGAACTAAGAAGAAATGTCCTTAAAATGAAAATAATTAATCAGCGGAACGGCTTACCCCCCCAAAGTTGTGGGAGCTTCATCACTGGAGGCTTTCCAAGAATTGACCACACAACTATTTGCCTGGGATGGTATAAGGTCCCCTGTCTTGAGCAGGGGGTTGAACTAGAAGACCTCAGGCTCCTTCTAGCCTTATGATTCTATGTTCTATGCTAAGCAAAAAGTAGCATTTTTGGAAAGGTTATTTCTCCAGCAAACTCTAGGTTAATGTCTGCCATTCGTTGGAAGGAGAGAGCCAAAGTCTTCATTTGTAAAGTAAATGAACGTTTGGACAGATGGTGAGTTTTAACATGACACTGCTATCATGTCCCCCCTCGTCCTTCTCTTTGTTAAAGTAGACATACCCAATTCCAGCAGCCGTTCCTTATATGCTTTAGCCTCCAGTCCCCTAATCATTCAATAGAGAACTGGATCCAAGTGGCCTTTTGGAAATTCTCTGCTAAATTCACGGAACACAAAGCAGGTGATATTTTCCCGTTTTCTCCAGGGAAGGATAAATCCTCCCATCATTTATCTAAAGCAGGCTCACCTTCAGCAGGAGAGGCCCCGTGGGAAGAATTCTCTCCCGATACCTTCCCTTGAGACTGAAGGGATGTGTGAAGCCCAGAGAAGCTGCAGACTACCAAACAAGGATTTTTAGATCACTGGAACCAAGGAGAAGTAGAACATGCACTCTTTGGCCCTGGGGAATGAC
>NW_015390638.1:104856-105891 GCF_001527695.2 Protobothrops mucrosquamatus | reverse complement strand
ACGTGTTTTCCGAATCCGACCTCTCCTTCAAAAGTTGTGCCATGGTCCATGTCGCATTTGTTGGCAAATATTCAATTGAGCATGAAAAGTCAAAATTTGAAACTGACCTCAAATTCGAAAAGTATACATATATTCAGGTTCCCCACAGGTTGGGGAACAAGAAAAAACTTGTTTTCCGAATCCGACCTCTCCTTCAAAAATTGTGCCATGGTCCATGTCGCATTTGTTGGCAAATAGCCAATTGAGCATGAAAAGTCAAAATTTGAAACTGATTTCAAATTCGAAAAGTATACATATATTCAGGTTCCCCACAGGTTGGGGAACAAGAAAAAACATGTGTTTTCCGGATCCGACCTCTCCTTCAAAAGTTATGCCAGGGTCCATGTCGCATTTGTTGGCAAATAGCCAATTGAGCATGAAAAGTCAAAATTTGAAACTGACCTCAAATTCTAAAAGTATACATATATTCAGGTTCCCCACAGGTTGGGGAACAAGAAAAAACGTGTTTTCCGAATCCGACCTCTCCTTCAAAAGTTGTGCCATGGTCCATGTCGCATTTGTTGGCAAATAGCCAATTGAGCATGAAAAGTCTAAATTTGAAACTGACCTCAAATTCGAAAAGTATACATATATTCAGGATCCCCACAGGGTGGGGAACAAGAAAAAACATGTGTTTTCCAGATCCGACCTCTCCTTCAAACGTTAGGCCAGGTTCTATCTCGCATTTGTTTTCAAATAGCCAATTGAGCGTGAAAAGTCAAGATTTGAAACTGACCTCAAATTTGAAAAGTATACATATATTTAGGTTCCCCACAGGTTGGGGAACAAGAAAAAACGTGTTTTCCGGATCCGACCTCTCCTTCAAAATTTAGGACAGGGCCTATCTCGCATTTTTTGGAAAATAGCCAATTCAGCATGAAAAGTCAAAATTTGAAATTGACCTCAAATTCGAAAAGTATATATATATTCAGGTTCCCCACAGGTTGGGGAACACAAAAAAACATATGTTTTCCGGATCCGACCTCTTCTTCAAAA
>NW_015390638.1:99746-100799 GCF_001527695.2 Protobothrops mucrosquamatus | reverse complement strand
AATTTAGGACAGGGCCTAACTCGCATTTGTTTGCAAATAGCCAATTCAGCATGAAAAGTCAAAATTTGAAACTGACCTTAAATTCGAAAAGTATACATATATTCAGGTTCCCCACAGGTTGTGGAACAAGAAAAAACGTGTTTTCCGGATCCGACCTCTCCTTCAAAATTTAGGCCAGGGTCTATGTCGCATTTGTTGGGAAATAGCCAATTGAGCATGAACAAATTTGAAACTGACCTCATATTCGAAAAGTATACATATATTCAGGTTCCCCACAGGTTGGGGAACAAGAAAAAATATGTGTTTTCCGTATCCGACCTCTCCTTCAAAAGTTAGGCCAGGGTCTATGTCGCATTTGTTTGCAAATAGCCAATTGAGCATGAAAAAATTTGAAACTGACCTCAAATTCTAAAAGTATACATATATTCAGGTTCCCCACAGGTTGGGGAACAAGAAAAAACATGTGTTTTCCGGATCCGACCTCTCCTTCAAAAGTTAGGGCAGGGTCTATGTCGCATTTGTTGGCAAATAGCCAATTGAGCGTGAAAAGTCAAGATTTGAAACTGACCTCAAATTCGAAAAGTATACATATATTCAGGATCCGCACAGGGTGGGGAACAAGAAAAAACATGTGTTTTCCAGATCCGACCTCTCCTTCAAAAGTTAGGCCAGGTTCTATCTCGCATTTTTTTTCAAATAGCCAATTGAGCGTGAAAAGTCAAGATTTGAAACTGACCTCAAATTTGAAAAGTATACATATATTCAGGTTCCCCACAGGTTGGGGAACAAGAAAAAACATGTGTTTTCCGGATCCGACCTCTCCTTCAAAATTTAGGACAGGGCCTATCTCGCAATTTTTGGCAAAAAGCCAATTCAGCATGAAAAGTCAAAATTTGAAACTTACCTCAAATTCGAAAAGTATATATATATTCAGGTTCCCCACAGGATAGGGAACAAGAAAAAGCATGTGTTTTCCGGATCCGACCTCTTCTTCAAAAGTTAGGCCAGGGTCTATGTCGCATTTGTTGGCAAATAGCCAATTTAGCATGAAAA
>NW_015390638.1:93788-95822 GCF_001527695.2 Protobothrops mucrosquamatus | reverse complement strand
AAATAGCCAATTTAGCATGAAAAGTCAAAATTTGAAACTGACCTCAAATTCGAAAAGTATACATATATTCAGGTTCCCCACAGGTTAGGGAACATGAAAAAACGTGTTTTCCGGATCCGACCTCTCCTTCAAAATTTAGGACAGGGCCTAACTCGCATTTGTTTGCAAATAGCCAATTCAGCATGAAAAGTCAAAATTTCAAACTGACCTTAAATTCGAAAAGTATACATATATTCAGGTTCCCCTGAGGTTGTGGAACAAGAAAAAACGTGTTTTCCGGATCCGACCTCTCCTTGAAAATTTAGGCCAGGGTCTATGTCGCATTTGTTGGCAAATAGCTAATTGAGCATGAAAAAATTTGAAACTGACCTCATATTCTAAAAGTATACATATATTCAGGTTCCCCACAGGTTGGGGAACAAGAAAAAAAATGTGTTTTCCAGATCCGACCTCTCCTTCAAAAGTTAGGGCAGGGTCTATGTCGCATTTGTTGGCAAATAGCCAATTGAGCATGAAAAGTCAAAATTTGAAACTGACCTCAAATTCGAAAAGTATACATATATTCAGGCTCCCCAAAGGTTGGGGAACAAGAAAAAACATTTATTTTCCGGATCCGACCTCTCTTTCAAAATTTAGGACAGGGCCTATCTCGCATTTTTTGGCAAAAAGCCAATTCAGCATGAAAAGTCAAAATTTGAAACTGACCTCAAATTCGAAAAGTATACATATATTCAAGTTCCCCACAGGTTAGGGAACTAGAAAAAACATGTTTTCCAGATCCGACCTCTCCTTCAAAAGTTAGGCCAGGGTCTATCTCGCATTTTTGGCAAATAGCCAATTGAGCGTGAAAAGTCAAAATTTGAAACTGACCTTCAATTCGAAAAGTATACATATATTCAGGTTCCCCACAGGTTGGGGAACAAGAAAAAACTTGTTTTCCGAATCCGACCTCTCCTTCAAAAGTTGTGCCATGGTCCATGTCGCATTTGTTGGCAAATAGCCAATTGAGCATGAAAAGTCAAAATTTGAAACTGATTTCAAATTCGAAAAGTATACATATATTCAGGTTCCCCACATGTTGGGGAACAAGAAAAAACATGTGTTTTCCGGATCCGACCTCTTCTTCAAAAGTTAGGCCAGGTTCTATCTCGCATTTATTTTCAAATAGCCAATTGAGCGTGAAAAGTCAAGATTTGAAACTGACCTCAAATTTGAAAAGTATACATATATTCAGGTTCCCCACAGGTTGGGGAACAAGAAAAAACGTGTTTTCCAGATCCGACCTTTCCTTCAAAAGTTAGGGCAGGGTCTATTTCGCATTTGTTGGCAAATAGCCAATTTAGCATGAAAAATCAAAATTTTAAACTGACCTTAAATTCGAAAAGTATACATATATTCAGGTTCCCCACAGGTTGTGGAACAAGAAAAAACGTGTTTTCCGGATCCGACCTCTCCTTCAAAATTTAGGACAGGGCCTAACTCGCATTTGTTTGCAAATAGCCAATTCAGCATGAAAAGTCAAAATTTGAAACTGACCTTAAATTCGAAAAGTATACATATATTCAGGTTCCCCACAGGTTGTGGAACAAGAAAAAATGTGTTTTCCGGATCCGACCTCTCCTTCAAAATTTAGGCCAG
The DNA here is from genome assembly GCF_001527695.2 of Protobothrops mucrosquamatus. NCBI lineage: Eukaryota > Metazoa > Chordata > Lepidosauria > Squamata > Viperidae > Protobothrops > Protobothrops mucrosquamatus. Next base: position 94,184 of record NW_015390638.1, on the reverse strand, counting down.
GGTCTATGTCGCATTTATTGGCAAATAGCCAATTGAGCATGAAAAAATTTGAAACTGACCTCAAATTCTAAAAGTATACATATATTCAGGTTCCCCACAGGTTGGGGAACAAGAAAAAACGTGTTTTCCGGATCCGACCTCTCCTTCAAAAGTTATGCCAGGGTCCATGTCGCATTTGTTGGCAAATAGCCAATTGAGCATGAAAACATTTGAAACAGACCACAAATTCTAAAAGTATACATATATTCAGGTTCCCCACAGGTTGTGGAACAAGAAAAAACATGTGTTTTCCGGATGCGACCTCTTCTTCAAAAGTTAGGGCAGGGTCTATCTCGCCTTTGTTGGCAAATAGCCAATTGAGCATGAAAAAATTTGAAACTGACCTCAAATTCTAAA
>NW_015390638.1:91085-93512 GCF_001527695.2 Protobothrops mucrosquamatus | reverse complement strand
AAAACGTGTTTTCCGAATCCGACCTCTCCTTCAAAAGTTGTGCCATGGTCCATGTCGCATTTGTTGGCAAATAGCCAATTGAGCATGAAAAAATTTGAAACGGACCTCAAATTCTAAACGTATACATATATTCAGGTTCCCCACAGGTTGGGGAACAAGAAAAAGCATGTGTTTTCCGGATCCGACCTCTCCTTCAAAATTTAGGAAAGGGCCTATCTCGCATTTGTTGGCAAATAGCCAATTCAGCATGAAAAGTCAAAATTTGAAACTGACCTCAAATTCGAAAAGTATACATATATTAAGGTTCCCCACAGGTTGGGGAACACGAAAAAAAATGTGTTTTCCGGATCCGACCTCTCCTTCAAAAGTTATGCCAGGGTCCATGTCGCATTTGTTGGCAAATAGCCAATTGAGCATGAAAAAATTTGAAACTGACCTCAAATTCGAAAAGTATACATATATTCAGGTTCCCCACAGGTTGGGGAACACAAAAAAACATGTTTTCCGGATCCGACCTCTTCTTCAAAAGTTAGGCCAGGGCCTATCTAGCATTTGTTGGCAAATAGCCAATTGAGCATGAACAAATTTCAAACTGACCTCATATTCGAAAAGTATACATATATTCAGGTTCCCCACAGGTTGGGGAACAAGAAAAAATATGTGTTTTCCAGATCCGACCTCTCCTTCAAAAGTTAGGCCGGGGTCTATGTCGCATTTGTTGGCAAATAGCCAATTGAGCATGAACAAATTTCAAACTGACCTCAAATTCTAAAAGTATACATATATTCAGGTTCCCCACAGGTTGGGGAACAAGAAAAAACATGTGTTTTCCGTATCCGACCTCTCCTTCAAAAGTTAGGCCAGGGTCTATCTCGCATTTGTTGGCAAATAGCCAATTGAGCATGAAAAGTCAAAATTGGAAACTGACCTCAAATACGAAAAGTATAGATATATTCAGGTTCCCCACAGGTTGGGGAACAAGAAAAAACATGTGTTTTCCGGATCCGACCTCTCCTTCAAAGGTTAGGCCAGGTTCTATCTCGCATTTGTTGGCAAATAGCCAATTGAGCATGAAAAGTCAAAATTTGAAACTGACCTCAAATTCGAAAAGTATATATATATTCAGGTTCCCAACAGGTTGGGGAACACAAAAAAACATGTTTTCCGGATCCGACCTCTTCTTCAAAAGTTAGGCCAGGGCCTATCTCGCATTTGTTGACAAATAGCCAATTTAGCATGAAAAGTCAAAATTTGAAACTGACCTCAAATTCGAAAAGTATACATATATTCAGGTTCCCCACAGGTTGTGGAACAAGAAAAAACATGTGTTTTCCGGATCCGACCTCTCCTTCAAAAGATAGGCAAGGGTCTATCTAGCATTTGTTGGCAAATAGTCAATTGAGCATGAACAAATTTGAAACTGACCTCGTATTCGAAAATTGTACATATATTCAGGTTCCCCACAGGTTGGGGAACAAGAAAAAACGTGTTTTCCGGATCCGACCTCTCCTTCAAAAGTTAGGCCAGGGTCTATCTCGCATTTTTTGGCAAATAGCCAATTGAACATGAAAAGTCAAAATTTGAAACTGACTTCAAATTCGAAAAGTATACATATATTCAGGTTCCCCACAGGTTAAGGAACAAGAAAAAACATGTGTTTTCCGGATCCGACCTCTCCTTCAAAATTTAGGACAGGGCCTATCTCGCATTTGTTGGCAAATAGCCAATTGAGCATGAAAAGTCAAAATTTGAAACTGAGCTCAAATTCGAAAAGTATATATATATTCAGGTTCCCAACAGGTTGGGGAACAAGAAAAAACGTGTTTTCCGGATCCGACCGCTCTTTCAAAAGTTAGGCCAGGGTCTATCTCGCATTTGTTGGCAAATAGCCAATTGAGCATGAAAAGTCAAAATTTGAAACTGACTTCAAATTCGAAAAGTATACATATATTCAGATTCCCCACAGGTTGGGGAACAAGAAAAAACATGTTTTATTTTATTTATTTATTTAATTACATTTATATCCCGCCCTTCTCCTTGCGGACTCAGGGCGGCTAACAATTAGATAAAATACAAATATACAATACACCTATCAAAATTAATTAAAAAGAAATATTTAAACTAATCTGATTAAAAGTAATTAAAACCCCTTTAAAATCCCTTAGGCCAGTCCCGCAAGCTGGAACAACCATGTCCTGAGGGCGCGGCGGAAGGAAGGGAGATCAGGAATCACCCTGATCTCTGGGGGCAGTTCGTTCCAGAGGGTGGGAGCTCCCACAGAGAAGGCCCTCCCCCTTGGGGTCGCCAGCCGGCACTGTCTGGCTGACGGCACCCTGAGGAGACCCACTCTGTGGGAGCGTACAGGTCGGTGGGAGGTAATCTGTGGCAGGAGGCGGTCTCGAAGATAGCCAGGTCCGATGCCATGGA
>NW_015390638.1:82580-83650 GCF_001527695.2 Protobothrops mucrosquamatus | reverse complement strand
TCAAAAGTTAGGGCAGGGTCTATTTCGCATTTTTTGGCAAATAGCCAATTTAGCATGAAAAGTCAAAATTGGAAACTGACCTCAAATTCGAAAAGTATACATATATTCTGGTTCCCCACAGGTTGGGGAACAAGAAAAAACATGTGTTTTCCGGATCCGACCTCTCCTTCAAAAGTTAGGCAAGGTTCTATCTCGCATTAGTTGGCAAATAGCCAATTCAACATGAAAAGTCAAAATTTGAAACTGACCTCAAATTCGAAAAGTATATATATATTCAGGTTCCCCACAGGTTAGGGAACAAGAAAAAACATGTGTTTTCCGTATCCAACCTCTCCTTCAAAAGTTAGGCCAGGGTCTATCTCGCATTTGTTGGCAAATAGCCAATTGAGCATGAAAAGTCAAAATTTGAAACTGACCTCAAATTCGAAAAGTATACATATATTCAGGTTCCCCACAGGTTGGGGAACAAGAAAAAACATGTGTTTTACGAATCCGACCTCTCCTTCAAAAGTTATGCTAGGGTCCATGTCACATTTGTTGGCAAATAGCCAATTGAGCATGAAAAGTCAAAATTTGAAACTGACTTCAAATTCGAAAAGTATACATATATTCAGATTCCCCACAGGTTGGGGAACACGAAAAAAAATGTGTTTTCCGGATCCGACCTCTCCTTCAAATGTTAGGCCAGGGTCCATGTCGCATTTGTTGGCAAATATCCAATTGAGCATGAAAAAATTTGAAACTGACCTCAAATTCTAAAAGTATACATATATTCAGGTTCCCCACAGGTTGGGGAACAAGAAAAAACATGTGTTTTCCGAATCCGACATCTCCTTCAAAAGTTATGCCAGGGTCCATGTCGCAATTGTGAGCAAATAGCCAATTGAGCATGAAAAAATTTGAAACTGACCTCAAATTCTAAAAGTATACATATATTCAGGTTCCCCACAGGTTGGGGAACAAGAAAAAACATGTGTTTTCCGAATCCGACCTCTCCTTCAAAAGTTATGCAAGGGTCCATGTCGCATTTGTTGGTAAATAGCCAATTGAGCATGAAAAGTCAAAATTTG
>NW_015390638.1:75202-78643 GCF_001527695.2 Protobothrops mucrosquamatus | reverse complement strand
AAAAGTCAAAATTTGAAACTGACCTCAAATTCGAAAAGTATACATATTTTAAGGTTCCCCACAGGTTGGGGAACACGAAAAAACATGTGTTTTCCGGATCCGACCTCTCCTTCAAATGTTAGGCCAGGGTCCATGTCGCATTTGTTGGCAAATATCCAATTGAGCATGAAAAAATTTGAAACTGACCTCAAATTCTAAACGTATACATATACTCAGGTTCCCCACAGGTTGGGGAACAAGAAAAAACGTGTTTTCCGAATCCGACCTCTCCTTCAAAAGTTAGGCCAGGGTCCATGTCGCATTTGTTGGCAAATAGCCAATTGAGCATGAAAAGTCAAAATTTGAAACTGACTTCAAATTCGAAAAGTATACATATATTCAGATTCCCCACAGGTTGGGGAACAAGAAAAAACATGTGTTTTACGGATCCGACCTCTCCTTCAAAATTTAGGACAGGGCCTATCTCGCATTTGTTGGCAAATAGCCAATTCAGCATGAAAAGTCAAAATTGGAAACTGACCTCAAATTCGAAAAGTATACATATATTCTGGTTCCCCACAGGTTGGGGAACAAGAAAAAACATGTGTTTTCCGGATCCGACCTCTCCTTCAAAAGTTAGGCAAGGGTCTATCTCGCATTTGTTGGCAAATAGCCAATTCAGCATGAAAAGTCAAAATTTGAAACTGACTTCAAATTCGAAAAGTATACATATTTTAAGGTTCCCCACAGGTTGGGGAACACCAAAAAACATGTGTTTTCCGGATCCGACCTCTCCTTCAAAAGTTAGGGCATGGTCTATTTCGCATTTGTTGGCAAATAGCCAATTGAGCATGAAAAGTCAAAATTTGAAACTGACCTCAAATTCGAAAAGTATACATGTATTCAGGTTCCCCACAGGTTGTGGAACAAGAAAAAACGTGTTTTCCGGATCTGACCTCTCCTTCAAAAGTTAGGCCAGGGTCTATGTCGCATTTGTTGGCAAATAGCCAATTGAGCATGAAAAGTCAAAATTTGAAACTGACCTCAAATTCTAAAAGTATACATATATTCAGGTTCCGCACAGGTTGTGGAACAAGAAAAAACGTGTTTTCCGGATCTGACCTCTCCTTCAAAAGTTAGGCCAGGGTCTATGTCGGATTTGTTGGCAAATAGCCAATTGAGCGTGAAAAGTCAAAATTTGAAACTGACCTCAAATTCTAAAAGTATACATATATTCTGGTTCCCCACAGGTTGGGGAACAAGAAAAAACATGTGTTTTCCGGATCCGACCTCTCCTTCAAAAGTTAGGGCAGGGTCTATTTCGCATTTGTTGGCAAATAGCCAATTTAGCATGAAAAGTCAAAATTTTAAACTGACCTTAAATTCGAAAAGTATACATATATTCAGGTTCCCCACAGGTTGTGGAACAAGAAAAAACATGTGTTTTCCGGATCCGACCTCTCCTTCAAAATTTAGGACAGGGCCTATCTCGCATTTGTTTGCAAATAGCCAATTCAGCATGAAAAGGCTTCAAAAATAGCCCTACTATCTTTAGCAATGTATTGGCCACTGACTTGGCCACCTGGCAGCCAGTTGATGATACCACTGGAGTTGTGTTACAATACGTAGATGACTTGCTGTTGGTCACCCCTACTGAGGGCAATTGTCTTTTGAATTCTGTTTCCTTATTGAATTCCCTATGCCGCTGGGGATGTAAGGCTTCTTGTGCTAAGGCACAGCTTGTTCAGCAAGAGGTCGGATATTTAGGTTACATTCTATCTCAGGGTACTAGGAAGCTATTACAGGAGTGGATGCAGGCTGTCTGTCTTCTCAAACCACCACCAACTAAACGCCAGCTATGAGGCTTCTTGGGGATTGTGGGGTTTTCCTGCATTTGGATACCCAATTTTGCTTTGATGGCAAAGCCCTTGTATCAAGCTACAAAGGGCTCTGATAGGGACCCTTTTGAATGGACAAAAGACTGCCAGATGGCATTTGATAATATTAAAACCTCTTTAATGCAAGTCCCTGCCCTTGGAATTCCTGATGTCACAAAACCCTTTACATTGTTTGTGGCAGAGAGCAAAGGGGTGGCAGCCGGTGTTCTAACCCAGACTCTTGGAAGTTAGGAATGCCCGGTGGCATATTTCTCCAAACAGCTCGACCCTGTCACTCAAGGATGGCTGGCATGTCTCCGTGCCACTGCAGCCATCGCTCTTTTATTAGAAGCTGCCGAGGAATTAACCTTTGGCACCACCATTGTTGTGGAAACTCCTCATTCAATCCAGGAATTGATTGAGTCAAAGTTGCCTCGAGAGATATCTGATCACCCTTTTGACAATCTGCATGTACACCTAAAACAGAATGGCAGATTCAATCCGGCCACCTTTCTTCCCCAACTGGAACAAGATGTTCCTCATGATTGTGTCCAAACCATTGCTGAGGTGTTTTCTGGCCATCTGGATCTGGGTGACTGGCACTTGAAGATGCAGATAGGGACCTGTATACAGATGGCAGCAGCTTCATGTGCCAGGGAGAAAGGCTAGCTGCGTATGCTGTGGTCACTTAGGGCCAAGTATTGAAAGCAGCAACCACCCCCCCTTGCAGGAACTTCAGCCCAAAAGGCTGAGCTCATTGCCCTGACCAGAGCCTTAGAGTTATCAAAAGGCACAGTTGTTAATATTTTTACAGACAGTAAATTTGCTTTTGGTGTTGTAAATGTACATGGTGCCTTGTGGAAGGAGCATGGGTTGCTCACTGCACAAGGCACCCTTGTTAAATATGGACCTGAAATATTGAGATTATTGGATGCTTCCCAGAAAGGTACTGTAGCTATTATGCATGTAAGGGCCCATGGTAAGAATGACAGTAAGCACGGCCGGGGAAATGCCCTGGCTGACTGTGCCGCCAAGTCTGCTGCCTCAGGTCCCCTTCCCCTTTGGTATGTCTGCGCACTCATTCCTTCTCACCTGCCTGTGCCTGCTCCTTCGTATACCTCACAGGATAGGCACAGAGCGTATAATATGGGTGCTGTTTATCAGGGGATTTGGTTGGAAAAGGATGGGAAAAAACTTCTCCCAGTACATGGATTATGGGCCCTCTTGAGAGATTACATGCAAGTACACATTGGTGTTCCAAGGCTATGGCCGAATTTCTTATCAAGGAATATATTTATCCAGGAATCTTTGATAAGGCTCTCACAGTAGTCAGGCAATGTGTTGTTTGTCAAAGAAACAATCCAGCAAACCCCACAAGTTCCACTTTGTTGTGTTCTTTGTATTCCCCCCCTTAATCCCCTATGCATATCCTGATCACCCATTAAGGGTGATTGCCTTTCACCATTGATCGCCCATTAAGGGTGATTGCCCTTCACCATTGATCGCCCATTAAGGGTGATTGCCCTTCTCCATCTGCATACAGTTTCATGCCCGTTGCTGGTTGGCTAACTAGCAACAGGGTCTT
>NW_015390638.1:56146-71820 GCF_001527695.2 Protobothrops mucrosquamatus | reverse complement strand
CCCCCCCCTTAATCCCCTATGCATATCCTGATCACCCATTAAGGGTGATTGCCTTTCACCATTGATCGCCCATTAAGGGTGATTGCCCTTCACCATTGATCGCCCATTAAGGGTGATTGCCCTTCTCCATCTGCATACAGTTTCATGCCCATTGCTGGTTGGCTAACTAGCAACAGGGTCTTGCCAGCCAATGGAATTGGGTGATTACAAGCCAGGGGAATCCCATAAAAGAGGGCTCCCCTGGCCCAGAGAGCCAGTCCGGATTTACTTTATGCCTTGCCAATAAACCAAGAGCTGACTGTCACTCGACTCATGTCTTACTGCCTGCGCGATCTAACACACTTGGGCAAGCTTAGGCAAGGCCATGGTCCAACAGTTTTTGGGAAGTTGATTTTACTGAATTTTCAAGGAAACAGGGCTTGCTGGGTTTTGTGGATGCTTTCTCTGGATGGATTGAGGCCTTCCCTTGCTGCACCAAGGCACATGAAGTGGTAAATGCCCTTTTGAAGAAAATTATTCCATATTTTCCCCTTCCCTACCCCAAGGTATTGGATCTGATAATGGGCCTCACTGTCATGGCTCCGTTGGAGCCTGGTTCTGAGAAGGAGATGGAGCCAGGGCCAATGGAGGAAGATGGCACAGCCTCTCTGGCCCAGGAGGAATGACTGGAGGAACAGGACAAGGCAGTCCCGGGTCCCATGGGCCTCGGAAGGGTCGCTAGAGAGGAAGAGAGGGCCAAGGATGACCGAGTGAGGGGGGAGGAGATGGAAAGGGCAGGCAGTGGAGCAGAGGAGTGACAGAGCTCCAGAGATGAGCAACTGCCCCCCCCCAATCCCTGAGTGCGGAAAATGGAGAGGAGGTGGAGTCAGCGCCAGGCGACCCAACTACTCAGGAGAAGGGCACCATGCCCCTCTTCACAAGGCTCACCTGAAGAATAGGAATTAAGGAGACACCGTGGGGAGGGGCTTTTGTCGGGAACAAGTGTTGTATTTGCCAACAACACTTGCCACTATTCAAGAGGCCTTGCTGTTACCGACGACTTGCTACCTTGCTTTGACTTTGCCTTGCTCTGCTTTGCTTTGCTTTGCCTAGCCTTTCCATGTGTGAGTTTGCAGCAACCCAGCTCAGCTCATGTTTGGGCTGTGGCCCTGGCGAACTCTCTGTGCGATGGAGACGCACATGACCAAGTTTCCTGAACTGTTTTTGCTCTCCAAACTGTGCTTCTCTCTCTTGGACTGCTAGCTTCAAGGAATTCAAGCCTTCGCATTCGCCAGTGTTGCTTATGTGCCCCATCCCAGGTCATAACACACACTTTGTCTCCACCATTACCCAACAGATGGCCCATGCCTTGGGCATTGATTGGCAGCTTCATTCTGCTTATCGGTCGGAATCATCTGGCCATGAACAATGTGCAAATGGCATCCTCAAATGCCACCTCACCAAACTTGCTCAGGAAACACACCTTACTTGGGTCCAGGCACTCCCTCTCACTCTCTTGCACATGCGTACTGCGCCTAGACAGCCCTTAGGCTTTTCCCCTTTTGAAATAATGTATGGCAGGCCTTTTATTTACTATGCTTCTATGTCCACATCCCTTCCTACCTTTGGAGACCATGCCATCTGGAATTACATACATTCTCTTGTTAAAAATGTTTCCTCCATTTCCCAAGCCGTCCAAGCCCTCCACCATCCGGGATTGGATCATCCACTGCATTTCTTCCTTCCTGGTGATTGGGTGCTCATGAAATCTTGGACTGACTCAGGACCTCTGGCTGAGCATTGGAAAGAACCTTTCATCCTCCTTCTTATGACCCACACTGCTGTCAAAGTTGCTGAGATTCGCATCTGGATCCACCACACCCATCTCAAGCCTTCCTCTCCCCCGGACAACACTGATGAGAACTGGACTGTAGCCCCTGGTGCTGAGGATGACCTTGGGCTGAACCTCTTGTTTAAACGACACTGTCCTTCCACTGAGATGGCAGAATTGAAATTCATGCCTCAGCAGACCCTTGAGACCATGGAAAGTTTCATAGGAAACCACTAGCCTATGGGTTAGGCATGTGACCAAAACCACAGAAGGCATGTTTGAGTATTTTTATAACTTCTATACTTCTATACCTTATCTGTTGTGTGCCAGCTTCCTCTTATGTAACTAAGTAAAAGCAAAGAAATGTAGAACCCCAAAGCGACTGGCCCATTTCCTAACCCAAGTCTGGCACTATATGGAGTGCTACGGGGCCGTGTACCCAGACGATGCCACCTGCATTGAGTGTGTGGCCCTTATGCTGGATGGAGACACGGCAGAGTGGCTGGTGGTTTTCCACAATGATGACACCACCAAACTGGGGCACTTCGACACCTTCATGTGGGCCTTATAAAGATGGTTTGAAGAACCCTACGTGAACCAGCGAGCAGAGATCCACATTTGAAACATCAAGCAAGGAAAGTGGCCAATGGTTGAGTATATCCAGGAGTTCTGCAGGCTAGCCAGCTGGCTAGGAGAGTGGCCCCAATGCCTGCTGATGACCCACTTCCGAGAGGGATTAAGCAAGGAACTATACTACACTTGCTTATCCTGGAGACCTCCACAAACCCTCCAGGGGTGGTACCTGCTGGCCAGCGAGGTGGAGATTGACTTCCATGAGCATACAGGGAGGGACAGCCGAGGACACCCCAACCCTGAGAGGCAAGGTGTACAAAAAAGGGGGAGAGGGGGCACCCCTCCCCCCAAAATCTCCAAGCCACGATGAAGTTCAATCGCATGCTTCCACTGTGGCAAAGAAGGGCACCAAGAGGCTGAGTCCCCTACCCCACACCCGTCCGGGGCCATCCACACTCAGGGCCCACCAAAGAAGGGGAAATCTCCACCCAAACCAAAAGAAGGAGGCCGAAAAGGAGTGGAGATCATAGAGTTCTCCCCAACCTCCAGCAACGGAGTGGGAACTCTGACCTGGAAGCTGATGGCCGCCTTTGGGAGTGATAGCAAGGGAGAAGATGACCCGATGGTAAGTGGCACCATCATCCCTGTAACCACCAGGGTAGAAATAATGGTAGCTTCCTCAGGATGCAAAGGGTTCCTGACAGCCCTGCTAGACTCTGGGTGTACCTGATGCTTGATTAGTCCTGGCATGGTAGGGAAGCTAGGGATGAGGTTGAGAGAGCTGAAAATCCCCATAGCCTTCTCACAGTTGGACGGGACAATAGCAGGGGGAGTATCACCCACGTTCCTGACTGAACGGGTGGAGCTGAAGATAGGGACCCATGTAGCAAACATCCGATTCATCGTGGCCCCAGGGATGACTGAAACCAGGGTCTTGGGTCTTGCCTGGCTGGAAAAATGGAACCACTGTATAGACTTGGAGCATAACTGGCTGAAAGTACAAAAGAAGCTCTCTGGCCAAGAGGCTGTACTGAAACAGTGAAAAGCTACCACGACCCCGCAATTAGAAAAGTGAAAGTGGAGAGTGTAAGGACAGCACAGGTGGGGGAGGGGCCATTTCCGTTGATCCCCAGGGAATACCGGGACCTAGCTGACATGTTCAGCAAAAAAGACTCTGACATGCTTCTGCCCCACCGCCCCACGGACTGTGCAATTGAAATCATCCCAGGGGCTAAGCTACTGAAATCCAAACTGTACTCGATGACACCTCGGGAGTTGGAGGACCTCAGGGCATTTGTTGACAAAAACCTGGCCAGAGGCTTCATCCAACCAGCAAAGTTGTGAATGGCCGCCCCTGTGTTATTCCAGGAGAAAAAAGGTGGCTTGCTTAGATTCTGCATAGATTACAGGGGGCTCAATGAGATTTGAGTGGAGAATGTGTACCCCCTCCCGTTAATAAAGGACATGTTGGGATACTTGGCAAAGGGGAAATTTTTCACAGAATTGGACTTAAGGGAAGCCTACTACAGAGTGTGCATTTAAAAGGAAGATGAGTGGGAAATGGCTTTTAACTGCCTGCTGGACTGCTTCCAATTTTGGGCTACAAGGGCCCCCTGGAGTATTTATGCAATTAAGGTTAAGCCAAGCCAACCTCTAAAGTGGACCATCCAATTTACTTCTAGCTTCTGACAGGAGTTCCTGAAGATGTTGGGCACCTCCCAGGGGTTAAGCTCCTCCCACCACCCCCATACCAATGGAGGCTGTGAGAGGCTAATGGTGTGTTGGAGCAGTACCTCTGTTGCTATGTGAACTACCAACAAGACAATTGGGCCAAACTCCTGCCCTTCGCAGAAATTGCCTATAACAATTCAGTGCACAGTAGCACTGGTTTCACCCCTTTCCAGGTGGTCACAGGCCTGGATTTTGTCCCTATGCCTCAGCACAGACCACTGCACATGTCATTAGCTGAGTGGATCAAGACCCTGCAGAATACTTGGCCCGTAGTCCGTAAAGCATTAGACAAGATGAGGGAAGCATATAAGACAGGGGTCCCCAACCCCCGGTCTGTGGACCGGTACCGGGCCGCAGCATGCCAGCAACCGGTCCGCACAAACAAGCAAAGCCCCATCTGTGGGATGCAGGCAGCACACAAAACCACGCGCCCTCCAGTCCACAGAAAAACCTCTCTCCACAGAACTGGTCCCTGGTGCCCAAAAGGTTGGGGATCTCTGGTATAAGAGACAAGCTGACAAGAAGAGGGCACCCCAAAAAGAGTTTAGAGTAGGGGATAAGGTTTACCTCTCCACTAAATTCCTGCAGTCATGACAACCCTGCAGAAAACTAGGTCCAAAATACGTGGGCCACTTCCTCATCAGCAGGGTCATAAACGCAGTGATAGTTGAATTAAAACTGCCAAAAAGTCTTAAAGCACATTCATCTGGTCTTTCACTGCAGTCTATTGAAGCCTGTCTCTAGTTAGCCCTTGTGCCCTGACTCGAAACCACCTCCACCTCCAATTATGATAGAAGGGGAACAACATTTTGAGGTTAAAGAAATTCTGGATTCTAGACTTCATAAGGGAAGGTACCTTATCCTGTGGTACCTTATCCTGTGGAAGGATTTCCCTCCCTCAGAGGCTGAGTGGGTAGAAGCTAGCCATGTTTGCTCTCCCTGTTTAACCTGCCAGTGTCATGATAAATATCCCAATAAGCCCAAATGAAACCTGGAGATCTATGCTTTAACTAACATAATCCTTTTTCTGGAGAGCCAGTATGTCATGGCTGCCATTCTGCTAGCTTTGCATCGCATCTTGCTAGCCTGACATTAGCAACAGGGTGAGAGAAGATATTGGAATGCAGGAGGGCAAGGAGGGGGGTTTGGGAGTCAAGCAGTGCCAGCCCAGAAAGTGAAACACACCAATCCAGCACAAGGTCAGACAAAATAATGCGGAGATGGAGAACGCGTGAACTGAGGATCAGTTACCTAACAAACTGAGAACTTTTAATTGGACATTCTCTGATAACATGGGATTGGCCAGGGGAGAAAGGGAAATTTAATTGTATTCTTTGCACGCCAAGCTGACAGATTCTGCTTCGCTACTTCTGTAACCACTTTTGCTTTCAGTAAAGTATACTCTTGGAAAACAATGAGCTAGGAGTCTTTCTTTGCTAATTAACTAAGTGGGACGGATGACATTATCACTTGTTTTTTGTATTTTATGATTTATTATTGTAACTTATGGTTTATGATCTATGACTTATCACTTTGTTGTTTGTAGTCCCAGGGGCTCAAGACAACATCATTAGGGTCAGAGGGAAAATTATCCGTGGAGTTTACTAGCAAGATGAGGGTAGAAGCTGGCCCTTTCTCATTGGACCATTCCTTCACCATTTGCCCACAGTCCATGCTGTCCCTCATGGGCAGAAACTTGCTGTGCAAGATGGGGGCCACCATAAACTGTAATCATAAAGGCCTAACACCAGACATTCCCTAAAACACATACAACTCTTAGTGACAAAGAGAGAGCAGCTGCATGCGAAACTGAGAGATCTGCCTCCCTCTCTGTGGGGATGGGATGCCACACAAGTGGGTTTATTGAAAGGAGCTACCCCTGTTAAGATCCAGGTAAAAGAAGGACCACCTCCATGCATTCCTCAGTATAAGATTCAGACCAAGGCAGTTGAACCCATTAGGAAACTGATTAAAGCATACCTAGAGCAGGGAGTCCTCCACAGTTGCACCTCCCCATGCGATACCCCCATCTTCTCAGTCAGGAAGCCACGGCTACACCAAGATGGAAAACCAATTTTCCGTTTCGTGCATGACCTGAGATTTATCAATAATCACGTGATACCCCGAGCCCCAGTTGTGTCCAACCCGTCTACAATAATCACAGAAGTGCCAGCAACAGATGCCCATTTTACAGTGGTGGATCTCTGCACAGCTTTCTTTAGTATCCCAGTGGACCCATCCTCCCAGTACCTGTTTGGTTTTACCTGGAAGGATCAACAATATACGTGGACTCACCTGCCCCAAGGCTACATTGAGTCCCCCACCCTTTTTTGCCACATCCTGAGAGCAGACCTATCCTCTGTCTCTCTGCCAAAGGGATCGACCTTGATCCAATATGTGGATGACCTTCTGCTATCCTCAGAAACAGAGCAAGCCTGTAAAGTCAACACCCACCATCTGCTTCTCTCTTTAGCGTAGAAGGGACACAAAGCCCCCCTTCCAAATTACAGTACCTCCATCAGGAAGTAACATACTTAGGCTATATCATTGCCCTGGGAATACAGAAGCTAGCCCCAGGACGAATAAAGACCATACTTGGTATGAAGCCCCCATGCACAAAGCGGCCAGTACTTGGGAGTTTTAGGCTTCGGCTGCCTGTGGATCCCTTCTTTTGGAGAATTAGCCAGACCCCTGACCCAATTAACAGCCAAAGATATGCCAGACCCCATCAACTGGACAAAACCATTAACTATAACCTTCAAGAAAATAAAACAAACGCTAGCCTTAGCGCCAGCACTTGGCCTCTCAAACTATCAAAAACCCTTCTTTCTCTTCATTCATGAGAAGCAAGGAGTAGGATCAGGGATTTTGGCACAAAGATTTGGCCCCTCACTCAACTCAATCCAGTTAGACCCAGTAGCTAGAGGAGCAGTCCCCTGCTTGAGAGTGGTGGCTGCCACAGTAGAGATAGCGAGGCGATCAAGAGACCTAGTCCTTGGTCACCCCCTAGTCCTAAAAGTTCCCCATGATGTATTTGCAATACTCCTCAAATCTCAGACCCAAGCTTTCACTCAACAATGACTAGCCCAGTACAAGGCTGAACTGTTCACATCAGATCACATTTCGTTTGAGCGATGTGCCACACTCAATCCTGCCACTCAGCTGCCCATAGAATAGAATAGAATAGAATAGAATAGAATAGAATAGAATAGAATAGAATAGAATAGAATAGAATAGAAGCTGGAAGGGACCTTGGAGGTCTTCTAGTCCAGCCCCCTGCTCAAGCAGGAGAACCTATACCGTCTCAGACAGGTGAATGTCCAGTCTCTTCTTAAAAATCTCCAGTGATGACTTCCGGTTCCGGTTCGCGGCGACTCCAGTCGTGTTTGGACACTCGTCTCCACTCCAGCCGTGTTTTCTTCACCGGTAGACCCCCCCAGTGGGTCGAAAGTCGCCCTGGAGGGGCGACCACCAAGAAGGGGGCTTGCTGGTGACTGTGGGAGGGCGGCAGCTTCTCTTGTGGTCCCAGCTATCTCCTTAGGGCCGACGAAGCAAAAGATCATCCTGTAAGATGGCCGATTACCCTGCTGCACCAGCCGAAAGTCACAGGTACATCTAAGCATGAAAGACCCACCGCGGATGATCCGGGTGAGACCCCTCCTGCTCCTCTCTGCACCCTATTTTGTCTTTTTTTGCCTGTAAAAGCTTCGTTGGAATTATTTCCCTGTCTTGAAAAAGCAGCTTTTGTTTGCGTGGGAAGAAAGGCGCTGTAATTTTAAGGATTACATTTCATTTTAATCTACTTTGGGGTACAGGAAAAACTTTGTTTTAGAGCTGTACTATTATTCTATACTGGAAGATTATTTCTTTTTCCACCTTTTTCTTTAAAAGACAGAAAAAAGGAAAAGAAAAAAAAAAGGTGTCTGGGAAAGATTTTTTAATCTACTGAGGACATCTAGTGCCGAAAAGTTAACATTGCAATTGCTGGTTAGTGTTTGGAGATGAGGTGGATTTGACCTTCAAACTATTCTTGAAGAGAAAAGATAAGCTGATGCAGCTGTGGGAATTGTGGGGGTGGATATTGTCTAACTTTTACTAAATACAGCCTCCACTAAAAGAAAAAAGGGACTCTCTTCAACTACTATTAAAATGGAGAAACCTCATTCACAATTAAACTGTAAACTTATATTGGAAAAGATTTATGAGGCTACTGAAGAAATATGCGCTAAAATGAAAGAGTACACTACAGAACTAAGAGCCAGAAGCCTTACTCCAAATGCTCAAACTGACTTTCAGACTGCACCTGACTATTCTATAAATCAAAATACTCCAGAAGAGGAATCAATTGAGATTAAAGAGGAATTTATTTCACCTTACAAGCACTTCATCTATATCTTTGAGGATCAGAAGAATCAAAGACTGAAATGTGAACCTTTAAAGCAATGAGACTTTAAGGACAAGAGAAATAGATGCCCAATGCAGAGGATGGGATGCTGTTTACTGACTCAAATGACATTACAAGCAACAGACGGAGATCTATCGGCTGAAAGGGAAGCTTTGTTATGGAAACCTGCCTGGCATAAAAAGAAGGCTAGAATAAGACTGAAAAGAGAAACTTAAAATTAGATGTAATGGATTAAAAGGCACGAACTATGGACTGATTTAAGGATTAAGATTTAAAGTTAGAAGTAAGAGAAAAATGGGTGTTTATTAGAATATATATTTTAAATAGACTAAGAATGTATTTTTTAGATTAATAGGTTTATTTCCATGAAAACTATTACAATGAAGAAAATCCTTTAGATCTGGATTGACTCAATAATTAATTGAACATGTTAAATTAGTAAGATGATGTTTTTGTGTGATAATATGGGTTGAAAGGCATGAAAATTATTTGGATGAAATTTGAATCTTACCTAGCAGACTGAAATGTTTTAAGATTTGATATTATTTCACTAGCTTAAAGAGATTGATTGATTGATGGATGGATTATATATGTATAGGGTAGACTAATATTTCATTTTAATCAGGACACATAGAGTGTAGTGGGAAAAGAAATAAACAAGACTTGTGATAAAATTAAGGACTTAAGAGATCAGAACTAGAATATATTTGGAAAGGATACCTGAAGTGATAATGCGTTTATTTAAGGTTAAAGTTGACTATGGTAACTGTAAATTTATAAGGCTTAAAACAGGTTTAGAATTTATAGAAATGTAATCTAGAAATGGATTATTTTAAATATATTATGTTATTTGAGGAAAATAGAGAGGGAATATTTAATGTATTGATTTGAGTTATTCATATATGGTTTTATTTTTGGATGTTTGATTACCCCAGCACCACGGTGTGTCTCAAGCATTCTGTTCTAAGAAACAAAAAACCAATAAAATATGTTTAAAAAAATCTCCAGTGATGGAGCGCCCACGATTTCTGGGGGTAAGCTGTTCCACTGGTTGATTGTCCTCACTGTCAGGAAGTTTCTCCTTAGTTCCAGGTTGCTTCTCTTTTTGATCAGTTTCCAACCATTGTTTCTCGTCCTTCCCTCTGGTGCCTTGGTGAACAACCTCACCCCCTCTGCCTTGTGGCAGCCCCTCAGATACTGGAACACTGCTATCATGTCTCCCTTATTTCTTCTTTTCTTTAGACTAGCCAAACCCAAGTCCCGTAGCCGTTCTTCGTATGTTTTAGTCTCCAGGCCTTTGATCATCTTAGTTGCTCTTCTCTGAATTTTTTCCAAACTCTCAACATCTTTTTTGTGATAAGGTGACCAAAATTGGTTGCAGTATTCCAGGTGTGGTCTTACTAGGGTTTTATAAAGTGGTAATAATACTTTGTGTGATCTTGATTCTATGCCTCTGTTTATGCAACCCAGGATTTTATTAGCTTTTTTGGTTGCTGCTGCACACTGCTGGCTCATAGTCAAGTGATCGTCCACTAGGACTCCAAGGTCCCTCTCACAGTTACTGTTCTGACCCAGAGTTAAATTGCTTTGTAAATCCAGGTCAGACAGATAAACTCCATGAAAATGATTCCAAAACAGATATTTAATTCAGAGGTAAATACTTGCATTTGTATGGTTGCGTCTGGATATTACATCTGTTCATTCTCATAGGTGAGAAATTAATGCTTCCTCCATACCACTTCTATAACGTGGAGTGGAGCCATCTGAGACATGCGATGACCCAATGCTTATCTCAGACAAAGACATTCCAAACCGGCCCATGGCCAGGATATCCTGTAATAAACTTTAGTGGCTCCTCCTTTCCTCCCATTACTGACCTATTAACATGGGATAGCTGACTAACTAAACTACATTACCCATAAGCCATCTCTTAAGGAGACAGCACTTAACCCAATAAATGCCAAACATTCTAACATACAGATCTACATGCTCTAGTCAGGGTTACATAGAGTTACACGATCCAGAACAGTTATTGTTTTTAAGCCAGGTCTTGCCCAATCTGTATTTGTACCTTTGGTTTTTCCTGCCTGAATGTAAGACTTTGCTTTTCTCCACATTGAAACTCATTTTGTTGGCTAGGGCCCATTGTTCAAGTTTGTCAAGATCTTTTTGGATCCTGAGTTTGTCTTCTGGGGTGTTGGCTACTCCTGTCAGTTTGGTGTCATCTGCAAATTTGATGAGTTCCTCTTCAATTCCCTCATCTAAATCATTTATGAAGATATTGAAGAGTACTGGGCCTAAGATGGAACCTTGTGGTACCCCACTGCTTACTTCTCTCCATGTGGATGTAGTGCCATTGAGGACTACTCGTTGAGTATGGTTTGTTAGCCAGCTACAGATCCATCTGGTGGTGATGTTGTCTATTCCACCTTTTCCTAGTTTACCAAGGAGTAGGTTGTGGTCTACCTTGTCAAATGCCTTACTGAAATCTAAGTATACTATTGTCCACTGCGTTTTGCTGGTATATTAGTTTAGTCACTTTATCGAAGAATGATATGAGATTGGTTTGGCATGATCTGTATTTAACAAACCCATGCTGGCTACTAGTTATGACTTTGTTTGTTTCTAGTTGTTCGCAGATCTGATTTTTTATTATCTTTTCTAGGATCTTCCCAGGTATTGATGTTAAACTGATTGGTCTGTAGTTTCCTGGCTCCGTTTTTTTTTCCTTTCTTGAAGATGGGGACTACATCAGCCCTTTTCCAATCCTCAAGTACTTCCCTGGTGCTCCAGGATTTATGAAAGATGTGGTACAGCGGTTCAGAACTCTGGGATGTAGCCTATCGGGTCCCGGTGATTTGTATTCATCAAGGTTGGATAGGTGTTCCCTTACCATTTTCTTGCTTATTTTGATTTTTGTTTCTAGTATGTCTTTTGCAGTGGTTTTTTTGGTGTGTTGGGCTATAGTTTCTTTTTGTGTGAAGACTGACACAAAGTATGAGTTAAGCAGCTCTGCTTTCTCCCTGTTGCCTGTAATTTCCTTGCCATCTTCTCTCTTTAGTGGGCCTACAGATTCCTTGATTTTTTTCTTGTTAATATGTTGGAAGAAACTTTTTTTATTGTCCTTGATTTCTGTTGCAAGTCTGAGCCTTTGCTTTACTGACTTCATCTTTGCATGTTCTGGCTGTCTGCTGATAATCGGCTTTAGTTATGTGCCCCTCTTTCCATTTTTTGTATTTGTCCTTTTTCTCTTTTAGTTTGTTAGAGAGATCTTTGTGCAGCCATGCTGGGTTCTTCTTGAATTTCTTATTTAATAATAATAATAAAGTTGGAAGGGACCTTGGAGGTCATCTAGTCCAACCCCCTGCTCAGGCAGGAAACCCTATACCATTTCAGACAAATGGCTGTCCAGTGTCTTCTTAAAAACTTCCAGTGTTGGAGCATTCAGAGCTTCTGGAGGCAGGTTGTTCCACTGATTAATTGTTCTAACTGTCAGATAATTTCTCCTTAGTTCTAGGTTGCTTCTCTCTTTGGTTAGTTTCCATCCATTGCTTCTTGTCCTGCCTTCAGGTGCTTTGGAGAATAGCTTGACTCCCTCTTCTTTGTGGCAGCCCCTGAGATATTGGAACACTGCTATCATGTCCCCCCTCATCCTTCTCTTCACTAAACTAGACATACCCAATTCCAGCAACCGTTGTTTATATGTTTGAGCCTCCAGTCCCCTGATCATCTTTGTTGCTCTTCTCTGTACTCTTTCTAGAGTCTCAACATCTTTTTTACATCATGGCGACCAAAACTGGATGCAGTATTCCAAGTGTGGCCTTACCAAGGCATTGTAAAGTGGTATTAATACTTCATATGATCTTGATTCTATCCCTCTGTTAATGCAGCCTAGCACTTTGTTGGCTTTTTTGGCAGCTGCAGCACACTGCTAGCTCATATTTAAGTGATTGTCCACTAGGACTCCAAGATCCCTCTCACAGTTGCTACTATTGAGCAAGGTACCACTTATACTATACCTGTGCATTTGGGCTGAACAGAGATATCCAGACTCCCTACTCATTGTATTAGGAGATTTTAACAGTGCTAACCTCAATAGACTAGAACAACAGAGTTGGAAGGGACATTGGAGGTCTTCTAGTCCAACTCCCTGCTCAGGCAGGAAACCCTATACCATTTCAGACAAGTGACTGTCCAGTCTCTTCTTAAAAACTTCCTGTCAAGAGTGAAAACGTGGCAGCTACATGCCTTATTGTTTTCATCTTGTCATTAGAGTAAGTGGGGGGGGGGGAAGATGAGGCTTTCTGCAGACGTTTGTTGAGACAAAGATGTATGGAAACTTTTCAAGGACATTCTAACCACTGTGAAGACGATACCAGAAAATTCTCAAAACAACGAGAAGGTGTTTACATGAACTACATGGACATCTCGGAGGTTTGGCTGGGAATGTCATTGTTATATGCTTTGGTTAGATGTCTTGGGATTTTAAAATTAGTTTTCCTTCACCTATACCAGTGGTGGCGAACCTATGGCACACGTGCCAGAGGTGGCACTCAGAGCCCTGTCTGTGGGCACGCGCGCTGTGCCCCGGAGATGGCAATCGTCCCTCTTCAACCAGCTGCCCGCTAACTCGCCAAGGTCCCACGTGGTTGGATGCATCCCAGCACAGCTGGTTTCCCTCCCCCCTGTCCCGTCCCTCCTGGCCTCGCATGCTCTCCTTTTCCCGGGCACGACTCACTGCATTGCCTCCTCAGCTGTAGCTGGCCGTCCAGCTCAGAGGCGGCTTCTCTGAACTGCTGGTGGTGGGCTGTAGAGCCCCAGAGTGTGCCGGTTGAGGGGCCGGCAGGCTGTGGCTGCTGACAGACACTGTCGGCCCCCATGCACTCGCTGGCCTCTGTGTGCGGGGGGCGATGGTGTCAGGCAGCAGCCACCCCGGCCCCTGCCTCGCCTTGCCCTTCAACAATGGCAACCCTGCCCTGCCTCGCCTCACCCTGCAGGACGAGCCTCCTGCCTACCGCCACACCTGCCAGAGACCCCCTGGATCTCCCCTAACCCTGCCTGGCCCCCACAGGCATCCCTCCCCACAAGCAACATCGAGGTGACCACGCCCACCTTGGCCACACCCACCCAGTCTGCCATGACCACCACAGCCATGCCCACCCAGTGGGCCACGCCCATCTGGCACCCGGCAATAAATAAGTGGATTTTGGGTTGCAGTTTGGGCACTCGGTCTCTAAAAGGTTCACCATCACTGCTCTAGGTGTTCGCTGATTCGTTGTTTGATTATCTTTTCCAGGATCTTCCCAGGTATTGAGGTCAGGCTGACAGATCTGTAATTTCCTGGGTCCATTTTTTTCCTTTTTTGAAGATGGGAACTACTTCAGCTCTTTTCCACTCCTCTGGTAGTTCCCCAGTGCTCCAGGATCTTTGAAAGATATAGTTCGGTGGTTCTGAGATCACATCTGCCAGTTCCTTCAGAATCTTGGGGTGTAGTCCATCTGGTCCTGGTGATTTGAACTCATCTAGGGTGGACAGGTGCTCACTTACTATTTTCTTGCCTACCTTAACTTGTGTTTCTAATCTGTTTTTTACGGTACTGTTTTTGATAGATTGGACTGTTTTTTCCCTTTGTGTAAATACGGATGCAAAAAATGAGTTGAGTATTTCTTTTTTTTATAAAGATTTTATTGATTTTCTTTTACATACATGTGTTAATTTTTCAACCAACGAGCAGTCTGGGCTCAGCTATGCTAATACATATTCAACTCCTAATCCTTCATTCTCTCCTCTAGCCAACAATAAAATAACTCCCAAGTTTGGTAGTAATCTGTGTCTTTTTTATCTTTCAATCTCATGGTTAATCTGTCCATCTCTGCACATTCCAATATTTTTCTGATTATTTCTTCCTCTGATGGTAGTCCTTCGTTCTTCCAATATTGTGCAAAGATTATTCTCACTGCTGTGGTGACGTGTAAAATCAAATATAGACTTTGCTTATTAATCTTTTCAGTCATTATACCTAGTAAGAAAAGTTCAGGTTTAAAATCAACATGTTCACCTAATATTTTTTCTAACCACGCATGTATCTTTTTCCAATAAGTCTTTGCTTTGCCACATGTCCACCAAATATGATAGTACGTGCCTGAATTGTGCTTACATTTCCAACATCTATCTGACATATTTTTAAACATTTTTGCTAATCTTGCTGGTGGCAAGTGCCATCTATAAAACATTTTATATAAGTTTTCTTTATATGAAGTTGACATTGTTAATTTGTAATTTCTCTCCCATAGCTTTTGCCACTTTTCTTTTTTTTAAACAAGTTTTATTAGTTTTTTTCATTTTACAAACAAGTGCTTAAAAATCAACGTGGTGGCAGAGTAATCAATTGTTCAAAAGCAAAGTCATACTTACCGTATTATCCGGCGTATAAGACGACTTTCTAAACCCTGAAAATCTTCTCAAAAGTCGGGGGTCGTCTTATACGCCCAGTCGTCTTATACGCCGGAAAATACGGGTATTCAGGCAGGCTTCCAGAGTTTGGCTGGCAGGATGCAGGTAACCCCTCCCCCCGTCCTGCCGCCTCCCACTGCACCGTGCCGCTCCGCGTCCCGCGCCTCCATGTCTCAAGCCTCTGTGGCACAGAACTGCTGGCGTTATGCTTGGGCGGAAGACTTTTTCTTTTACAGATGGGGCGGGTGGGCCTGACATTCGCGCGCAGGCAGGACCCCGCCCGTCGAGCCACCGCTTCCCCATCGCCCTCCACGCCAGCCTGCTCCATCTCCAGACCTCCCAGCTGACGGGCGCAGGTCCGGGGGTCGCCAGCTGACAGGCGCAGGAGTTCAGTGCTGCAGTAGCCTCCCCTTCGCCCTCCGCACCAGCCAAAGCGTTGCCTGACGTTCCAGCTGACGGGCGCAGGTCCGGGGGTCGCCAGCTGACGGGCGCAGGAGGTAGGCGCCGCCGCAGCCTCCCAGCCGCTTGCTTCTTCGCCTGGAGCAGTTGCAAGGGCTTGCATGGTCGCCGGCGGCGGGGAGCGCATCAGCGGCCCTTGGGGACCATGCAAGCCCTTGCAACTGCTCCAGGCGAAGAAGCAAGTGGCTGGGAGGCCGCGGCGGCGCCTACCTCCTGTGCCCGTCAGCTGGCGACCCCCGGACC
>NW_015390638.1:49765-54186 GCF_001527695.2 Protobothrops mucrosquamatus | reverse complement strand
TTGGAACACTGCTATCATGTCCCCCCTCATCCTTCTGTTCGTTAAACTAGACATACCCAATTCCAGCAACCGTTCCTTATATGCTTTAGCCTCCAGTCCCCTAATCATCTTTGTTGCTCTTCTCTGTACTCTTTCTAGAGTCTCAGCATCTTTTTTACATCGTGGTGACCAAAACTGGATGCAGTATTCCAAGTGTGGCTTATGATACTTTGGTTTGAGGACAGGACAGATGGAAGCTCCAGCTTTTCAGTCCGGTTTTGCTTCACCCAGTGTCCCTTAAAGGGACGGAAAGTTGCCCCAGAGGAGCAACAAAGAAAGAGGGACACTTCAGGAGCTTGGATCTGGTGGCGACCGATCTGAATGAACTGGAAAACCCCTCTAAAGGGGCGGAAGAAAGGCTGCCGGGACAGCTGAGGCAGCCCAAGTTGTCTCCAGCTCGAAGGGAAGCTCCGCCAAACAGCTGATCTTCAACAATGAGCCATGAGCTGAAGTCTTTTCCTTCTCCTTGAGGATTAAAAACGTTGAGGCCCTGATGGGGAGAAGCTAAAAGAGTAAAGACTCCCAAAAAGACTAACTTAAAAGCGGCAAGTAATCATAAGGGGGAAGCGGTTTAAGAATATCGGAGAGTGATAAATAAGCCAAGGAGGACATCTAGTGGCGAACAAAAAGAAATGAGAGTACCAGGAAAAGGGGGTGGGGAGAAAAAAGTGTTCTTGCTGCAAATGACCTTGACAGATACTTGTGAACAATACAGTGTCCTGTATTAGATGAAGAAGGAAGAATTGTGATGGTTGAAATATATCTACATCAAAAACAAACATTGTTAGTGGCAATCTACGCTCCAAATAACAATCAAGAAGAATTTTATCAAAGCCTACATAGGAAATTAATAAAAATGGAATACCAAAATATTTGTTTAATAGGGGACTTCAATGCGATAGTAGATGGAACAATGGATTACAAAAGCAATAAAACAGGAAAATCCGCAAGAAGAAGATTACCTAAGACATTTTTTGATATGGCAGAGGAAATTGGAATACAAGATGCCTGGAGAGAAATTAATCCACAAAACCTACAATATACTTTCTATTCAAATAGCCACAAATCCTGGTCAAGAACTGATATGATTTGGATGACATCTGAATTGAGGATGGATATACAGGAAATCGAGATAGAAATAGGTACATGGGCGGACCATAATCCCTTAAAAGTGACATGGAAAGGAATACAAAAAAAACAAGATGGACTTTAAACCAATCAATACTAAAAGAAAAAGAATTTATAGAGTTAGCAAAAAAAGAAATGGAATTCTTCTTTAAAGAAAACAAAAAAGAAGACACGTCATTACAAAACCTATGGGATACAGCCAAAGCGTACTTCAGAGGCATAGCTATAATGTATATGGCAAAGAAAAATAAACAGAGAAGACAGCAATATCTACTACTAAAAGCAAAATTTGGAAAGTTAGAAGCAGAACTACAAAAAAACCCACAGAAAAAGACCTTAAAAAGAGAAATGGAAATAATAAAACACAAACTAAATCTGTTGGACTCAGAAAAACTGGCAGAACAGATAAAGAGAGCAAAACAAACCTTTTTTGAAAATGCTAATAAACCAGGAAGATGGTTAGCTTATAAACTCAAAAAACAGAAAGAGAAGAAAACAATACACAACTTGGTAGATGGAAAAGGTTGTCTACAATTCAAAAGTGAAGAAATAAAAAAGATAATTAAGGAATACTATAAGGAATTGTATGATAAAGAAGAGATTTCAAGAGAGAGAACGGCTCAATATTTAGAAGAAAGTAAACTTCCAACAATTCCAGAGGCATTTAAAACTATGTTAGAAGAAAGGATTACAATGATGGAGATATCAGAGGCTATAAAAGGACAAAAAAATGGGAAAACACCTGGGCCAGATGGACTTCCGGCGGAGCTCTATAAAAATTTACAAGACGTATTAAGCAAACCACTGAAAGATGTTTTTAATGGACTCTTGTTAGAGGCTAAGCTCCCAAATACATGGATAGAAGCAAATATTACTTTAATACCAAAAGAAGACACAGATTTGACATATATTAAGAATTATAGACCGATTTCATTACTTAAAGTGGATTACAAGATTTTTACTTCAATAATGGCAGAGACTGAAAAAATACTTAGTTGAATTTATACATCCAGATCAAAACAGCTTTTTACCAAAGAGACAAATTAAAAACAATTTAAGAGTGATAATGGACATATTAGACCTTGATTTTGCTTGACAGCAAGGTTGATATTCTTGTCCACACACACCTCTATGTTACATGCACTGATGACCCTATAATTTTTAGGTTGCTGGGGACAGGAATGTTCTGTGTCTATTAACTCACTATCCCCGTTGTTCAGTTTAAATATTTCTCCAGAAAATCTGTGAATTTATTTTACTTTCTCAGTGGTGTTGTGCTGGTCTGGGCTTTTGCGATCACATTTTTCAGGGTTTTCCATGCTTCCTGGGTTGTTTTTCCCTTTAGGATTTTCATCCATGGGATTTTTCCATGGTTCTCTCTGAGTTTGTTAAAGTCGGTTCTTTTGAAGTTTAGGACGTTGGTTGGATTGTTTTCTATTGCTAGTGTTTGCATTATATTAAATTCCAGTATGATGTGGTCACTTTCGCCCAAGGTTCCAGTAATTTCGATTCCCTCTATGACTTCTTCTCTGTTTGTAAGGATTAAGTCCAGTATAGCTTTGCGTCTAGTTGCCTCCTCCACTTTTTGGGTGACAAAGTTGTTGGCTAGGTTGGTTAGGAATCTGTTTCATCTCCCACTCACTGCAGAGTTTGTCTCCCAGTTGATATCTGGATAGTTGAAGTTTCCCATTACTACTGTGGTATGCTTCCTACATGCATTTGTTAACTGGTTGGCAAAGAGTTCGTCTATTTCTTCTGATTGGTTGGGTGGCCTGTAATATACACCTATGGCAATGTCACTTTTTTTTCCTTTTATATTGACCCGTATACATTCTGGAGAGATTTTATCTTTGATCATGTGCATTTCTGCAGATATGTAGTGTTCTCTTACATATAGCGCAACTCCCTCTCCTCTTTTTGTAGACCTGTTTCTATTGAACAATTTGTATCCATCTATCAGTCCATTCCATGGGTTTCGTCCCACCAGGTTCCTGTTATGCCAACTATGTCATACCCTCCCTCATGTACTATTGCTTCTAGTTCGCCCTGTTTGTCCCCCAAGCTTTGAGTGTTTGTATATAAGCATTTAAGACTTTTATGCCTGTCCATGGGAGTGTTTCCTGTGTCTCCTGGTTGTTGTTTGAGTTTTTCTTTTTTTCATCACTGCCTACCTCATTGTTTGCTTTGTTTTCTTGGGATTTGTGGTTGGTTTTGGGTTCTAGAGATTCTAGAGATTGGTCACCCTCCCCCTTTTAGTTTAAAGCCCTCCTGATGAGTTGAGCCAGTCTTTTTCCAGGTACATTTTTGTCTGTTTTCGTGAGGTGTAGCCCATCCCTTGCCAAGAGTCCCTCGTGTAGGAAATTCAGTCCATGATCCAGGAAACCAAAGTTTTCCTGGTGACACCAACCCTTTACCCAGTGGTTTAATTCTAAAATTCTTTTTTCCCTCAATGGATGTTGGCCTTTCGTTGGGAGCACTGACGAGAATACTACTTGTGCTCCTAGCTGCTTAACTTTGTTGCCTAGTTGTTTGTAGTCCCTCACTATTGCACTCAGGTTCTTTGTTGTGTTGTTCGTCCCAATGTGGAGGAGGAGGAAGGGGCAGTAATCTGTGGGCCTAATTATTTTGGTTAGGTTGTCAGCCACATCTTTGATTTTTGCTCCAGGGAGACAGCATATGTCCCTGGATTGTATGTCTGGTCTGCAGATGCATGGTTCTGTTCCTTTGAGGATGGAGTCTCCTATTACCAACACTCTCCTGGCGTGCTTTTCTGTTTATCTCAGGTGTGTTTGTTGATGTGGCTTTTTTAGGGATACTTGAAGTGACCTTTTTAGGGATATTTAAAGTTGTCTTTTTGCTAGGTGTCTTCTTTGGGGGGGGGTTGTGGGTCTGCGTGTTTCCATCTAAGGGGAGAAATCGATTGCTCAGTTTTAATGGGGCTGTTTCTGGTTGGGTAGGGTTGGGCAGAGGGGGTTTGTTTGTTGTATGCTGTTTCTTTCTTTGGGTATTGTGTTTCCTTCTGTGTGTGACATACCTCCATTTGTCTTCCTCCAAGGGTGTTCTGTCCCCCGTCCGACCCACACCCCCCAACCAGTCAGCCGAGGCCTGAAAAACTACTCGGCACAGACAAAGACAAATGAATTTCTTGGCAGCAACTGCGTAGCTGCCTGCCAAGCCTTTACTGATAAGACACAGCAAACAGAGATAACTTGCCAGAGTGCTTGCAACAGAATATCCAGCAAAAATTGTCCGTC
>NW_015390638.1:44178-46263 GCF_001527695.2 Protobothrops mucrosquamatus | reverse complement strand
TCTGGCACGATGTGTCCGCTGCTGCGCACGCTTGTCCTTCCGACGCTGGCGTGGATCCAGCCAAGACGTATCCTCGTCGGAGTCCGATACACCTGGCTCCTGGCTGATCCCAGAAGCACCGGGCTCCTGGCCAATCCCAGAAGCACCGGGCTCCTGGCCAATCCCAGAAACACCGGGCTCCTGGCCAATCCCAGAAACACCGAGCTCCTGGCCAAACTCCTCGCTGTCGGAAGGCACCGAAGGCTGCACCAGAGGGGAAGGGCCTGGAGAGGGAGGCCTAGCCATCTCCTCTCCTTCATGTTCAGAGCCTTCCTCCTCTGATGAGAGGGACCCACCGGACGGAGCCACAACAAAGGGTTTATCAGTGGGGTCAAGTCCTCTGGGAGTTATTTGTTCGTTGTTTGGTTCCGTTTGGGTGGAGCTTTCTTTCATACGCTGGGGTTTGGCTAGAGTTGCTTCTAAGTTCCTAACCTTTTCCTGTAGTAGTTCACATAATTTGCATCTGATGCATGTATAGTTGGGGTGTTCTTTGGGCATCAGTGTATACATGGAACATGTATTGCATACCACGATAGCCTCAGTTGTCTGTTCCATGAGTTTGGTGTTTGGTGGTCTCTGTCGTGCTGCCTTCTCACCGCCTGTAGGCCTCTGGTCCGCCACTGCCACCTCGCCTCCACCTGCAGGTCTCACGGTTTGCCGCTGCTGCCTCGCCTCCACCTGCAGGCCTCCTGGTCCACAGAAAAGAACGCCATTGCCTGCAGGCTTCTGGTTCACCGCTGCTGCCTCGCCGCCACCTGCAGGCCTCCCGGCTTGCCACTGCTGCCTCTCCACCACCCGCGGGCCTCCCGGTCTATCGCTGCCACTGCCGCCACCTGCCCTGATGAGATCTGATGAGATTCTGCATGATTGTCTTCACTTAGTTCACAATGTAGAACTACCCAGATCTTATCTAAATGATGTCCCACTACAGAATCCAGAAATAGAATTCTTTACTGATAGTTCATCTTATATACATGAGGGAACACGGGTGTCAAGAGCTGCAGTTGTTTCCTTTCATGAAACTGTCTGGGCTTCTGCGGTCCCTCCATGTTATAGTGCCCAAGTGGCTGAGCTGTTAGTGTTAACGAAAGCTTGTGAAGCCGCAAGGGGCCGGTCTACCAATGTGTATACTGATTCTAGGTATGCATTTGGAGTATGCCATGTGACAGGGGCACTCTGGAAGCAACAAGCTTTTCTGACCTCGACTGGACAATTTCCCATGCCACTTTAGTCTCAGAACTATTGGAAGCCATCCAATTACCCTCAGCCCTAGCAGTCATCCACTATAAAGCTCATCAGAAGGATGACTCTCGAATCACCAAAGGAAACCAATACGCAGATGCCACTACTAAATGGGTAGCCACACAGCCAATACCAACATCAATTGCACTCCCAGCCCTGAGAATTGACACCAAAGTCCCATATCAGGACCTACTGGAACAAGAAGAGGTGGAGATCTGGAAAGAGAAGTTGGAAGCCAGCTTAAGGGATGGGCTCTGATGGGTCCCCGACAGCAGGCTGATAGCCCCTGACTCCTCCTATGGTTAATGTGCCAACAGTTACACTCAAAGTGTCATTGTGGGACACAGGCCATAGTAGATGACATTAGGCGAGTCTGGTATGCCCCAGGGGTATATAGGGAAGCAACCTGCATAGCCAAGACATGCCAAATGTGCCAGGCAAATAACGCCTCATCCAAAAAGGCTGTGGGCACAGCGTCCCTTTGAAAAGTTGCAAGTGGACTATATCCAACTCCCTAGGTTAAATGGTTTCCAGTATGTCTTGGTGTGCAGGGACGAGCTCACCCATTGGTGGATATTTTTCGGTTTGTGCAGAATGCTGTCTTGAAAATATCCACCATCCTAAGAAACCCCAAAGACAAAATTGAGTTAGAAAATCAAGGAGTATATGAAATCCCATGCACCGCCTGCCCCACCACATACATCGGACAAACCAACAGAAGAATAAATGCACGCATTGAAGAACACAAGAACTCAGTCAGAAAAGAGGAACCAACCTCTTCCCTGGTCCAACACCTTAAAGCCA
>NW_015390638.1:36446-42166 GCF_001527695.2 Protobothrops mucrosquamatus | reverse complement strand
ATGGATCCCTCCTCCGTAAACCATGCCTCCTTCAACAGCCGGCCCCCTTTAGTGCTGTCCTTTGCTAAGACCTGGACCTGGTCAAAGTCAAAGCGGTGGCCACTTTCAGCCATATGTGACCAGACCTGCGAGCGCTGCTCCCCCCTTTTTACCGCCAGCTTATGTTCGTGTATGCGGGTCCCCAACCGTTTGGACGTCTTCCCCACATAATTGCGTGGGCAGTCCATGCACTTAATTTGGTATACCACCGCTGACCTTTCAGCGATGGGGAGTTGGTCCTTGGGGTGCATGATATTGCTGTTTTAACGCCCTGATGATGTCAGATGGTTCTGACGAAAGCTTGGCTCATTAAATCTTTTTAAAAAATTTAAAATTTTATTCCTCTTGGTGCTCGGCTTTTATTTGATTTTTATTATGACTACACCCAAGAGTCGGATTTTTAGTATAATTAATTCTCATATATATATATATATATGTTTTCTGAGGTTTTCGCGGGTGTTTGTATGTAGGTCTTTAGTTATTCGGGTTTTCTCCCGCGTAGAATTAGAAGTGTCTTGGCGACGTTTCGACGAAGTCACATTTGTCATCTTCAGGCTGGTGTCTTCAGCTTCGTGCTTCTGGGAGGGATGTCCTGTGTCAATCAGAAAGGCACTGGTCTCCTTCCAACTTGGAGTTTTACTAGGGGTACAGAGGGAGATGTCAAGCTCGAAGAAGCCTCATGCTAGTTCAGCCATTTCTGTTTCTTGGCTTGCCTACAGAGCCAGGGGGGAGGGGGGAATGAATGGAATGTGCATTTGCAGGTGTGAGCTGTGAAGTCTGGGAATCAAGGTCATTCAGATAGTTTACTAAGTAACAAAAGATTTCTCTCATAACAATTGTTTGATGCTTAATTGGGGAATGTGACTTGCACTGTCAGAGGGAAGGGGAGTTTCTATACTTTTAATTTACTATTCTGGCACCAATTTAACCAGAGCTGGTTTTCTATTCATCAGTGCCAATATGGTGTGCTCAATAAAGTTTTGCATTAGAGATTGGAATGTCTCAGCTGTGCTTACTTTGTTGGGATCATCATTTGGAACCTTGACACTAAACCAGGTCCCCTTTAAACTCATTTCCAACTAAGGGGTCCTGAGCCCCTACACCCCATCTGACCAACTTCAGAGGGGTCGTGAAGACTCAGGGGAAGATGCACGAAACAGAGTGAATAGGCGAGCAGCCGGCTAAAGCCAGGACCAGGCCAATGGAGGGGACCCCAGTTGGAGCCCAGAGTAGTTCCAGTGCCCAAGCAGCCTCCACCCCGCCGAAGGTGAAGGCGGAAGAGACGGAGCTGCCGGCGACGCTGGAATGGACCAGAATGGCAGGGGCCTGCAGCCAGCCGAGCCTGGAGCATTGGCAAGAAGGACCACGGAAGGCCTCCGAAGCTGAGTTCCCACTGGCCTATTCTGGGTCCGATTTTGGCCAAGAACCAAGATGGTGGGAGAGGAGAGCCTCGGAATGGGGAGGACCAGTGGAGCGGAGATATTTGGTGATGTGCAGCAGTCTGGAAGTGGGGGGGGGGCACTTTGAAGACTGGATCTACCACTGCAGACAGGATCCAGTCAACTTTCAGCAGCAGCACTAACCTCACCACCTCAACCCCAACTGAGAACCAGGACGGCTGCAACTGGTGGAACGGCTAGTCCTCAACTGACTGCCTCCCCTCAGCCTGGTCCCAGTGCAGGGCTCAGAGTCACCGGCCTGCAGCCAGCAGTTGCCCTGCCACCCGGAGCAGCTGGTCAGCAGCAAGCGCAGTGGCCGATGTTTGGCTCCCAGCCGTGGATGTTCCCTTATGGAGTGGGGTGGCCTACGGGATATTGGAGAGCCCTGAGGCCCCGACAGCCCCCACCACTCAAAGCCACTTTGGACAGAGACCCAGAGAAGCTAGCGTTTTTCCTGAACCAGGTGTGGTCACACCTGGACCGGCATGGAGCAATGTATGCTGACAAAGAGGCCCATGTGGACGTGATCGTGGCAAATCTTGAGGGAGAAGCAGCTGAGTGGGTGATGGCTCTCCATGATGAGGGGGTTCCCGAGCTGGGAGACCTGGATGATTTTTTGGGAGAGCTCAGGGCCCAATTTGATGACACCACACAGACCCAGTGAGCAGAGTCCGACATCTGCAACATCAGGCAAGGGAGCAGACCGGTGGCGGAGTACATCCAAGAGTTCAGGAGGAGCAACTCTTGACTCACTACTTTAGAGACAGCCTAAACTGTGAGCTCTACCACACCTGCTTGCCCAGAGGAATACCAGACTGGCTCAATGACTGGTACCAGCCGGTGACCAATGTGGAACTGGACCTGATGGAGTACAGAGGGAGGGGAAGACTTGAGACACATCTGAAGAAGGCCCAAGAGAGATGTGCACTGGGTAGGAAGCCGCCTACCATGCCATCTCCTGCCCACGTGGAGGTCCCGAGATGTGCGCCCAGCCTATGTGTCCGCTGTGGCCAGGAAGGCCCTCGAGCTGCAGTGTGCCTGGCTCCAGCACCTAGGGCAGCACTGGCAGTCCAGCCACCTCCAAAAGCCAAAAAGCCACCAAGCAAAGGGAAGAAGCTGTGAGCGGCGCATCAGGGTGTTGAGGTCTCCCCCCCTAAGAGCGAAGGGGAGAGAGCTCTGGCTGCAGAGGACCTGCAGCTGAATCTCTATGAGAGCGAGAGTGAGGGAGAAGATGACCCGATGATAAGTGGACCCGTCCCCTCCTCTCGGCCCAAGTGGACATTGTAGTGTCCTGCTCGGGGGTAAAGGGGGTAATAAAAGCCCTAATACACTCAGGGCGTACCCGATGCCTGGTCAGCCTACCAACGGCATGGAAGCTGTGTTTGCGAGTGAGAAAACTGCACTAGCCCATGAAATTTGAGCAGGTCGACAGCTCCATAGTAGGGGGGCTGCCCACCTCCTACCTAACCGAACCGGTACACCTGACATTAGAAGATAATCAAGAGACTATTCAGTTTGTGGTTGCCCCAAAAATGGCCGAGGCGATGACATTAGGTTTGGCGTGGTTGTAGAAATGGAGCCCTAAAGTCCATTGGGGTAAATCCACAAGGCGCGTGGTGATGGAGAAGGGGAAACCCATCTGTGTAAGAGAGAAAAGAGGAGGGTCCACACTGGAGAGGCAAGGGAGACCCCAGAAAGCAGTAAGGCTGCATCCGAGCAGGGGGAGGAGCAGCAACCCACCTTAAGAGAGTACTGAGACCTCATAGAGGTGTTCAGTGAAAAGGAGTGTGATGTACTGCATCCTCACCGCCGCACAGACTGTGCCATCGAGATCTTGCCTGGGGTGAACCTCCCTAAGCCGAAAATGGCCCCAAAGGAGATGAAAGAGTTGAGAGACTACATTGACAAGAATTTAGCCAGGGGGTTTATCCAAGTGGCAAATCCTGAGTGGCAGCCCCTGTACTATTCAAAGAGAAGAAAGCTGGATCGCTGAGATTATGCGTTGATTTTCATGGAATTAATGGAGTGTGCATGGAAAACATGTACCCCCTCCCCCTTATGAAGGACATGTTGGGACACTTGGCCAAGGGAGAGGTCTTCACAAAATTAGACACGAGGGAGGTGTACTATCAGGTGAGGATTAAGGAAGGTGACGAGAGGAAAACTGCCTTCAATTGCCCTCTCGGGAGCTACCAATTTAAGGTGATGCCTTTTGGACTGCAAGGGACCCCTGCCGTATTTATGCAGCTTATAAATGAGGTGCTTCATGAGCATTTATACAAGGGGGTTTTGGTGTACCTGGATGACATCCTTATCTATTCCGAGGTGATGGACGAACATGGGAAACTTGTGTGGCAGGTGCTGAAAAAACTTTTGGACACTAAGCTATATCTCAAAATGCGAGTTCCACAAGACTAGCTTGGAATAGAATAGAATAGAATAGAATAGAATAGAATAGAATAGAATAGAATAGAATAGAATAGAATAGAAGCTGGAAGGGACCTTGGAGGTCTTCTAGTCCAGCCCCCTGCTCAAGCAGGAGAACCTATACCATTTCAGACAAGTGACTGTCCAGTCTCTTCTTAAAAATCTCCAGTGATGGAGCGTCCACGATTTCTGAAGGCAAGCTGTTCCACTGATTAATTGTCCTTTGGTGAACAACCTGGCCCCCTCTGCATTGTGGAAGCCCCTCAAATACTGGAATACTGCTATCATGTCACCCCTATTTCTTCTTTTCTTTAGACTAGCCAAGCCCAAATCCTGCAGCCGTTCTTCATATGTTTTAGTCTCCAAGCCTTTGATCATCTTAGTTGCTCTTTGAACTTTTTCCAAGGTCTCAACATCTTTTTTGTAGCATGGTGACCAAGACACTTCTAATTCTACGCGGGAGAAAACCCGAATAACTAAAGACCTACATATATATATATATTTTAAACCAACAAAACAAAACATAACACACATACACACACAGTATATACTCCTCCCTTTTTTAACAGCGATTTCGTAACAGTAATCTTCTATTATTTACATTTCCCCCCCTTATTCTTCTTTAGAATATTTGTCCTTGTTGCCCTGTTGTTTCTTATTTGCATTTTTCTTCCTTCATACATTATTATACACACATTTTCCACTTTTAACCTTTCCACATTTATTCTCTATTATTTCTAGTCTCCAACCAGTCATACCACTTGTTCCATATTAGATAGTATTCTGTGTCTTCCTTTTCTTTTATCTCTTTTGTTAATTTGTCCATCTCAGCACAGTCCAGGATTTTTCTTATCACTTCTTCCTGTATATTCTCATTTTTCCAGAACTGTGCGTATGCTATTCTTGCTGCCGTTGTTGTATGTAGAATTAAGTACCGTACTTCTTTACTATATTTTCTGTTTAAACTACCCAGCAAAAAGATCTCTGGTTTCCAGTCTACGGGTTGGTCTATTATTTCTTCAATCCATCTTCTTATTTTGTCCAGTATTTTTTCGCAACTGGGCATGTCCACCATAAATGATAATATGTTCCATGTACTTTTTTACATTTCCAACATGTCGGCGAATTGTTCTGGAACATCTTGGCAAGCTTTGCTGGTGGAAGATGCCATCTGTAAAACATCTTCAACTGGTTTTCCTTGAATGCCGCTGACATAGTCAATTTTATGTTTATTTTCCATATTTTTCCCCATTTCTCCAATTCTATATTATATCCGAAATTTTTTGCCCATCTAATCATTGTGTCTTTGACAACCTCGTCTTCCATTTTATATCTCAATAGGTATTTGTATAAATTGCTAATTAATTTTATTTATGTTCCATGTATAATTTTATCCAATTCTTGCGGCTCTTTTTGTATTTCATATAATTTTTTGTCCTCTGTATATTTAGACTGAATTTGTGTAAATGTCCACCAATCAATCTCTCTGCCTATCTCTTGTTCCAATTCATGTTTTGTTTTCAGATTTCCCTGTTCATTTACTAATTCCTTGTATCTAATTATCTTATTTATATCCAGTAGGTTTGGGTGTTTCAGAGCTTCTGTTGGGGATAACCACATTGGAATTCTTATATAATGTTTTTGTTTTATTTTTTCCCAAGTCTGTAGCAATGCATTCCTAACTATGTGTCTTTGAAAGTATCTGTGTATTTTATATTTTTCGTCCCATAGGAAAGCATGCCACCCTGCTTGCAAGTCATGTCCTTCTATTGTTAAAACTCTAGTATTTTTCAAATCCATCCAATCTTTTAGCCA
>NW_015390638.1:32885-34641 GCF_001527695.2 Protobothrops mucrosquamatus | reverse complement strand
TTTTATAATATTCCATTTTTCTTTTATCTTTTTATTTTGTGGGTCCTTCTGTAGATCACCTTCTATTTTTTTTAGTTCTTCTTGTAATTTTCCTTGTTGAAGTCTCCTATCTTTGTTTTTCTTAGAGTTATATGCAATTGTCAATCCCCGAATGTAAGCTTTTGTAGTATCCCACAAGTTTTGTGTTGATGTCTCTTCCATAATTAATGACACCAAACTTAAGAATTTCCCCATCAGGTCCACCTATTCCACTATCTTTGACTGGGGAACCAATTTGGATTACAAAGACAGGAGCATGTACACTTTACAAGTGGCTACTGTCACCAGATCAGCTGTATACTTCAAATTAGCCGGCTGCAAAAGACCCAAAGTCTCCTCTTGCCAAGACCTCAACAATGTGAAACTAATACAGTATGTAATCACACCAAAATCATTCCCTTCTTCTACAGCCATGTAAAATTTCCCTTAGGCTGGTTCTTTCTATGTGGGTTAAACCTTATTCTTAGCTCCCAGCAAATTCAACTGGGGGCCATGCATCCTAGGACGGTTGACTATGGTGATGCCTTCACTGCAGAAGTGGCAAAGGAGGGATCTCCAAACACTAACCCCAGACTGTGACTCAAAGACTTGACTGTTAACCCAGGTGGAATATGTAGCACTAGCAGTCTCACTAGTAGGTGTACCAGCTCTTGCAGTGCATAATTCCAGAGGCCTGAACAGTCTGGCTTGTGCATTGGCAAAAAGTTTGAACTCTACCTCTCAGGCACTGGATGCCCTAAATCGAGAACTGAAACAGGTCAGGGAAGCAACACTCGAAAATCGAGCAGCCATTGATTATCTGCTGTTGAGGCATAATCATGGATGGGAAGAATGTAAAGGACATAATAATAACCATAACCATAACCATAACCATAACCATAACCATAACCATAACCATAACCATAACCATAACCATAACAACAACAACAACAACAACAACAACAACAATAATAATAATAATAATAATAATAATAATAATAATAATAATAATAATAATAATAAAAAGTTGGAAGGGACCATGGAGGTCATCGAGTCCAACCTCCTGCTCAGGCAGGAACCCTACACCATTTCAGACAAATGGCTGTCCAGTCTCTTCTTAAAAACTTCCAGTGTTGGAGCATTCACCACTTCTGGAGGCAGGTTGTTCCATTGGTTAATTGTTCTAACTGTTAGATAATTTCTCCTTAGTTCTAAGTTGCTTGTCTCCTTGATCAGTTTCCATCCGTTGCTTCTCGTCTTGCCTTCAGGCACCTTGGAGAATAGCTTGACTCCCTCTTCTTTGTGGCAGCCCCTGAGATATTGGAACACTGCTATCATGTCCCCCCTCGTCCTTCTCTTCGTTAAACTAGACATACCCAATTCCAGCAACTGTTCCTTATATGTTTTAGCCTCCAGTCCCCTAATCATCTTTGTTGCTCTTCTCTGTACTTTTTCTAGAGTCTCAACATCTTTTTTACATCGCGGTGACCAAAACTGGATGCAGTATTCCAAGTGTGGCCTTACCAAGACATTGTAAAATGGTATTAACACTTCACGTGATCTTGATTCTATCCCTCTGTTAATGCAGCCCAGCACTGTGTTGGCTTTTTTGGCAGCTGCAGCACACTGCTGGCTCATATTTAAGTGATTGTCCACTAGGACTCCGAGATCCCTCTCACAGTTACTACTATTGAGCAAGGTACCCCCTATACTATACCTGTACATTTGGTTTTTCTTG
>NW_015390638.1:5168-31477 GCF_001527695.2 Protobothrops mucrosquamatus | reverse complement strand
CTCCTCTTTTATTTGATCTGTTTCTTTTAAATAATTTAAATCCCTCTAGCTGTGTGTTCCATTTGTGGGTTTCATCCCACCATGTTTCTGTAATGGCAACAATATCATATCTGCCCTCATTGACCTGAATTTCTAGTTCACCCTGTTTGCTGTTCATACTCTGTGCATTGGTGTATAGACATTTGAGTCCTTTATGACCAACCCTGTGTTTACTTTCTACATAACCTGAGTGGTGCCTGAGTTCCCCTATTGTCTTACCACCTATTCGGTTAGTGCACTTTGTGTGGCACTTGTTATTAAAAGCTTGATTTTGCTTGACAGCAAGGTTGGTATTTTTGTCCACACACATATCTATGTTACATGCACTGATAGCCCTATTGTTTTTAGATTGCTGGGGACAGGGATGCTCTGTATCGATTAACTCACTGTCCCCACTGTTTAGTTTAAATATTCCTCCAGAAAATCTGTGAATTTATAGCCGAGTAATTCAGTCCCTTTCTTTGATGGATGCAAACCATCTCTTTTGTACATTTTTTCATGGGACCAACTACTGACATCATGACTAATATATCCAAAGCCTTCCTCTTTACACCACTCCTTTAGCCACATATTGAATTGTGCTATACGCTGGCCTTTTCCATTTTGCTCTTTATACACTGGTATAACCTCTGAAAAAGTTAGCCTACAGCCTATTTTGCTAAGTTCCTGCCCCAAGCTCTGGAAATCGTTCTGCACAGAGAGTACATCTTTTTGGGACAGATCGTTAGCGCCAAGATGTGCCTTTGTTGTTTCAACCTGACTGAATAATCAGCACTCACAGAGAGTGACATCCGGCACCTGAAACAGCTAGCACAAAACATTGGATATGACAGACACCCTTTGATTTATCTGGACTTTTTTTAAAAAAAAAAAACAAATTTTATTGGTTTTTTAATTTTTACATCAAGGTGCTTAGGAAACAACGTGGTGATGGGGACATCAATCATCCAAAAGGAAAATCATACATATATAACTCAGGTTAATTCATTAAAAGTTCCCTCTCTATTTCCCTCATATAATATTACATATTCAAATTAATACATTTCTAAATAGAGTTCAATCAATCAAATCAGTCATCAATCACATTTCAGTTATAAAAATCCAAATCCTGTTTTTAAGCCTTGCTAATTTACAATTACCATATTCCAATTAGCCTTGAATAAACATATTATTAACACTTCGGGTATCCCTCATTTCCCTTTTCCCTAACATAATAATTATATCTAAAATGAATATATTATTCCATTCTTAATCTAATAAATCATTTATTAATATCATTTCTTCTCTTATCACAAATTCCTCTTATTCTCCTTCTATTACAAAATAATTGTCTTACTTAAAATAAAAATATCAGTCCAAAAGATACATTTCTATCTATTGAATATATATTCTATCAATCAATCTATATCTATAAAAAATCTTTTTAGATAAAGTTTACCCCTCCAAATAATTATATCTAAAATAAAATATTATTACAAAGGATATCCTCTTACAGAATTCACATACTCCATTAATTATTAAATCAGTCAAGATCTCTAAAGCCTTTTTAACCCATTAAATGAAATTTTAAATCACATTTTAAATCTAACTCTAGGTTTCTTTCTGTGCCAAACCGGTTTCCATAGTAAAGCTTCTGCGTTATCGAACCTCAGTATTTGGATAGAGGTATTTCTTGACACTTCAGACTGGTCAAAGTTCTCTTCCCTTTCTTCCAGTGTCATTTGAATGGTGTAGTCAGTTTTATTCCATGTTGTAATTATTAGTTGATTGTCCACGTTGTCACAATTTTCAGTAACTTGTGTCTGAATGTCAATCTCTGTTATTTTTGACATTTCAGGTATCTCAATTAAAGTTATTCTTTGATCATCAAAATCCTCCATAAATTGTATATGAGGTTGGATAAAGTTGATTTGCTCAGTAGTTTCCACAATTTCTCCCAGTATAAGTTCATAGTTGAGTTGTAGGTATGGTTCCTCCATCTCTTTACGTTGTATATGTTGTTGGGTAGAGGCCTCTTTGGGGTTACTCTGTTCCTCCTCTATTGTTCCTTGGCCTATAGCTTGATCCATTAAAATTTGAGAATCAATTTGTGATTCTGAAATGTCATCTTTAATTTTTCTCCAAGATTTCATATACTCTGTAGCTTCCAAGATTTTTTCCAATATAAGTTCATAATCAAGCTGTGGGTAAGATTCCTCCATTTCAGTGGTGAAAAAAACTTTTAATCTTTTAGTGGAGGCTATATTTAGTAAAAGTCAACAAATATCCACCTCCAATTTCTAATAGACAAATTCACCACCCAGCTGTTTCAAGCCGTTTATCTTTTCCCTTTTATTATCATTTGAAGGTCAAATCCATCTTCAAACAGCAAAAGAAAATGCAGTTGCAGTAACAATTTTCGCCACAAGATGTCCTCAGTAGACTGTAAAATCTTTTTTCCAGATTAATAAAAGTTTATCTCATTAGAAAAATGGAGAAGAAAAAAGAACAGATATCTCCAACATAATAAGTAGAATAATAATAATGTTCAATGGTAGAAATTTTTTCAGGATCCCTAAAATTAAATAGTCAATAAAAAATTAGCTGTTTTATTTCTTTAATTTCCAGTGCTCTTTTTCCCAAGTACACAAACGCTGCTCTCTTAAAGCAGGGAAGTAGTTCAAAAGCTTTTTACAGGAAAGTAGTTAGGGCAAAGAGAGGGAAGGAAAGGTCTCACCTGGATTCTCCATGGTGGTTCTTTGTGCTTAGCTGTTCTTCTGACTTTCGGCTGGTGCAGCTGGGTGATCAGCCATTTTACTGGCCGATCTTTTCTCCGTCGGCCCTAAGGAGCTGGCTTGGGCCACGGAAGGAGCTGCCGCCCTTCCGCAGTCGACGAGGGCCTCCTCGACGGTGGTCGCCCCTCCAGGGCAACTTTTCAACCCAATTAAGGGTCTACCGGTGGAGGGAAAACGGTCAGCGAAGAGACGAGTCTCTCTGTACAACCACGTACACCGCAATCCGGAACCGGAAGTCAATTTATCTGGACTTTTTCATGGTTACCCAACCTACGTTGGCTAAAAATTCTCATCCTGGAAATGGTCACAGCAACCATGGTAGGGTTCCTCCTCTGTTGCCTCTGCCAGTATACACTGACATACCTCAGCTATCAAAAGACTTGCATTTTGACCATTCCAAAGCCCGATAAGAGGGGAAATCAGGTTTCATTAATGATGAGCCAGATTGATAGTGAGTACCAAATCTATGCTGACAGAACCTAAGTTGTGCAAAATGCTGATATTTGGAAAATATTAGCATTTGCACAAGATGAGGGAGTTGTTAGAATTATCATAAACCCCCCAAAGGAAGGACAGCCATTTTTCCCCTGAATCAGGCAAGAAAGAAACTCAAGCTGCAGAATAAAAAGCCTCTCACAAAGAAAAAAAAACCTCTCCGCCACTCAGTCTAGGGAAATAGCCTCAGGCGGGCTGTTAAAAGCCTTTCTGCAAGCAGATACATTGTAGTGATAAGAAAAGTAAACTGTGAAACTGCAGGAATGCAGCCAGAGGCGGCTCCTGCATTCCCAGCTAAAGCAATCAGAGCTGGCAGGATTAAGCCAACAGCACACAGAAACTCACCAGATTTGCATCACACTCCCTTTCCCTGAGGCTAGGACTGACCTTTCCTCCCAAGGAGACCAAGCTAAAGAGGATTACTCCAACAAAAAGCACCCCATCAAAACCCATCAAGACATCTGAATCTCAATAGCCCCAAAGGGTATAAAACTCATTGTAGTCACCCTCCTGGTCAGCCATCTGGCCCAGAAACCTAATGCTGTTATCTCAATGGGTTTTGGCTTCCAAAATTAAAGCTTCATTTTCCGTCAGCTTGCTTCTTTGCCTATTTATTCTCTAGCATTGACTGCATTGTCCCAGCTGGAAAAACTAACTGGAAATATTTTCTTCTCACAGAAGAAAAACTCAGATGCAAAGTAGATATAAGAAGCATACCCAGGGTCAGCCACAAAGAACTTAAATGCCTATACACTAACAGTCAAAGTTTAGGGAACAAACGGTGAACTTGAAATACTAGTAAACGAGGGCAACTATGATATAGTTGCTGTTACAGAAACTTAGTGGGATAAAACTCGTGACTGGAATGTACTGATGGAAAAAAAGACTGTTGAAAAGAAACAGACCTAACAAAAGAGGAGGTGGAGTTGCATTATATGCTAGAGATCACTTCCTCTCTACAGAGATGCACACAACAAAGGATGAAAGCCTTCTAGAATGCATATGGGTCAACATAAAAGAAAAAAGAATGATACTGCCATAGGTGTATACTACAGGCCACCCAACCAAGCAGAAGAAATAGATGAACGTTTTGCTAACCAGCTAACCAAAGTATGTAGGAAACACACCACAGTAGTAATGGGAGACTTTAACTACCCTGACATCAACTGGGAGACAAATTCTGCAACAAATGGGAGATCAAACAGATTCCTCACCAGCCTAGCTGACAACATCACTCAAAAGGTAGAGGTGGCAACTAGAGGAACAGCTATACTGGACCTTATTCTTACCAACAGAGAAGATGCAATAGAGGGGATTGAAGTTGCAAGAACTTTAAGGGAGAGTGACCATGTCATATTAGAATTTAATATAAAATAGACACAAGCAACAGAACATAATCAAACCAGTGTTTTAGACTTTAAAAGAGCTGATTTTAACAAACTCAGAGAGAGCTTGGGAAGGATACCATCAATGAAAATCTTAAAGGGCAAATCACCTCAAGAAGCATGAGAAACTCTGAAAAAGATGATTATAAAAGCCCAGTCCAGTTCAATACCACTAAAAAAGAAAACCAAGAAAAAAACAGCATGGTTGCACAAAGAACTGTCAGACCAACTGAGAGAAAAAAAGGACAAATACAAAAAATGGAAAGAGGGACTCATATCTAAGGCAGAATACCAGCAAACAGCTCGAACCTGCAAAGATGAAGTTAGGAAAACTAAGGCTTTGAACGAAGTAAGACTTGCAACAAATATAAAAAAGAATTTTAAAAGGTTCTTTCAATGCATAAAAAACAAGAAAAAAGTCAAAGAAACAATTGGTTCACTAATTAAAGAAGATGGGAAAGAAGTAATGGGCAGCAGAGAGAAAGCAGAACTGCTTAGTTCATACTTTGCATCTGTCAGGTGTGTCCCGACTTGGGTTCTTAGGAAAGAAAAACCCTTGACTCCATTGGTGAAGTGAAAGGTTCACTTTTACTAAGTTCAAACGGTTACAGCATAAGCAAAGCTGGATCTGAATATTCCCGCCAAAGCCTGCATTTTTCCCATCTCCCTGGCCCTCCCCCTTTAACCAGCCCATCAGTGTCCAATAGTATTCATGTTTGATGTTTGGGGAATGGTTCTGAGGTTTGGCACCTCTTTGGTGGAGTTTTGCATTCCATTTTCACGGCTCTGTCCTTGATCAGTCGGTTTGTTCCAGATTGACACTTCTGGTTCCTGTCACCCTGTCATCCCCCCTCCTTCCTCCCCATGTCCATTCCCTACTTCCCCATTCTCCTCCTCCCCTCTCCTCCCCTGTATTTTATGGCAGGATGCCAGTGAAGAGATGCTGAAGATGGCAGACCTGACATTCTGCCCCCCCTTGTAAAAAGATGTTAGTCCTATGGGAGAAGGAGACAAAAAGAGAGAGAGTTAGAGTTCAATGGGGTTTATCTGGGTACTTGCTGTGGAATTTGTGGAGGAGTTTCGGGGCTTGGACATGTGCCTCAACCCATTCTGTCTCTGACAGAGAAGGAAATGGCAAACCACTCCAGTATCTTTGCCATGAAAACCCCATGGACAGTACCAAAAGGCAAAAAGATATGACGCTGGAAGATGAGCCCCTCAGGTCGGAAGGTGTCCAATATGCTACTGGGGAAGAGCAGAGGGCTAGTACTAGTAGCGCCAGAAAGAATGAAGCGACTGGGCCAAAGCCGAAAGGACGCTCAGCTGTGGATGCATCTGGTGGTGAAAGGAAAGTCCGATGCTGTAAAGATCTTTTCTCCATAGGAACCTGGAATGTAAGATCCATGAATCAAGGCAAGCTGGACGTAGTCAAACAAGAGATGACAAGACTGAACATCGACATCTTAGGAATCAGCAAACTAAAATGGACAGGAATGGGTGAATTTAACTCAGATGACCATCAGGTATACTACTGCGGACAAGAATCCCTCAGAAGAAATGGAGTAGCCTTCATAGTCAATAGAAGAGTAGGAAAAGCAATACTGGGATACAATCCCCAAAATGTCAGAATGATCTCAGTTCAAATCCAAGGCAAACCATTCAATATCACAGTAGTCCAAATCTATGCCCCAACCACTGGTGCTGAAGAGGATGAAATTGACCGGTTCTATGAAGCCCTACAGCACCTTATAGAATTAACACCAAAAAATGATGTCCTTATCATCATGGGGGATTGAAATGCTAAAGTAGGAAGCCAAAAGATAACCGGAATAACAGGCAGGTTTGGCCTTGGAGTACAAAATGAAGCAGGGCAGAGGCTGATAGAATTTTGTCAAGAGAATA
The DNA here is from genome assembly GCF_001527695.2 of Protobothrops mucrosquamatus. NCBI lineage: Eukaryota > Metazoa > Chordata > Lepidosauria > Squamata > Viperidae > Protobothrops > Protobothrops mucrosquamatus. The sequence continues at coordinate 24,882 of NW_015390638.1, read as the reverse complement.
TGATGGTCATAACAAACACTCTTTTCCAACAACCCAAGAGACGGCTCTACACATGGACATCACCAGACGGTCAACACAGAAATCAGATTGACTATGTGCTCTGCAGCCAAAGATGGAGAAGCTCTATACAGTCAGTAAAAACAAGACCAGGAGCTGACTGTGGCTCAGATCATGAGCTTCTCGTTGCAAAATTTAGGCTTAAATTGAAGAAAGTGGGGAAAAGCACTAGGCCACTCAGGTATGAACTAAATCATATTCATGATGAATATACAGTAGAGGTGACAAATAGATTTAAGGAATTAGATCTGATAGACAGAGTGCCTGAAGAACTATGGATGGAGGTTCGCAACATTGTACAAGAGGTAGCAACTAAAACCATCCCAAAGAAAAAGAAATGCAAGAAAGCAAAATGGCTGTCTAAGGAAGCTTTGCAAATAGCTGAGGAAAGAAGGGAAGCGAAAGGCAAAGGAGAAAGAGAAAGATACACCCAATTGAATGCAGAATTCCAGAGAAGAGATAAGAATACCTTCTTAAATGAACAGTGCAAAGATATAGAAGAAAATAATAGAATAGGGAGGACCAGAGATCTCTTCAAGAAAATTGGAGATATGAAGGGAACGTTTCATGCAAAGATGGGCATGATAAAGGACCAAAATGGCAGGGACCTAACAGAGGCAGAAGAGATTAAGAAGAGGTGGCAAAACTACACAGAAGAACTATACAAGAACGAGCTTAACATTCCAGATAACCATGATGGGGTGGTCACTGACCTCGAGCCAGACATCCTAGAATGTGAAGTGAAATGGGCCTTAGGAAATCTGAGCAACAACAAAGCTAGTGGAGGTGACAGTATTCCAGCTAAGCTATTCAAAATCTTAAAAGGCGATGCAGTAAAAGTGCTACACTCAATTTGCCAGCAAATTTGGAAAACTCAACAGTCGCCACAGGATTGGAAAAGGTCAGTTTACATTCCAATTCCAAAGAAAGGCAATGCCAAAGAATGTTCAAACTATCGCACCATTGCACTCATTTCACATGCTAGTAAAGTTATGCTTAAAATCCTACAAGCTAGACTCCAGCAGTATGTGGATCGAGAACTACCAGAAGTACAGGTAGGATTTCGAAGAGGCAGAGGAACTAGAGATCAAATTGCCAACATACGCTGGATCATGGAGAAAGCTAAGGAGTTCCAGAAAAACATCTACTTCTGCTTCATTGACTATGCTAAAGCCTTTGATTGTGTGGATCACAACAAATTGTGGCAAGTTCTTAAAGAGATGGGAGTACCAGACCATCTTATTTGTCTCTTGAGAAACCTATATGTGGGTCAAGAAGCAACAGTGAGAACTGGACACGGAACCACTGATTGGTTCAAAATTGGGAAAGGAGTCCGGGAAGGCTGTATACTGTCGCCCTGCCTATTTAACTTATATGCAGAGCACATCATGAGAAAGGCAGGGCTAGATGAATCAAAAGTTGGAATTAAGATTGCCGGGAGAAATATCAACAACCTAAGATATGCAGATGATACCACTCTAATGGCAGAAAGTGAAGAGGAACTAAAGAACCTCTTGATGCGGGTGAAGAAGGAGAGTACAAAAGTTGGCTTGAAACTCAACATTAAGAAAACCAAAATCATGGCATCCAGCCCTTTCAATTCCTGGCAAATAGATGGGGAAGAAATGGAGGTAGTGATAGATTTTATTTTCCTGGACTCCAAGATCACCGCAGATGGGGACTGCAGCCAAGAAATTAAAAGACGCTTGCTCCTGGGAAGGAAAGCTATGGCAAATCTAGACAGCATACTAAAAAGCAGAGACATCACCCTGTCAACAAAAGTGCATATAGTCAAGGCCATGGTTTTCCCAGTTGCAATGTATGGATGTGAAAGTTGGACCATAAGAAAGGCTGAGCGACAAAGAATTGAGGCCTTTGAACTATGGTGCTGGAGAAGAACTCCTGCGAGTCCCTTGGACTGCAAGGCGTTCAAATCAGTCAGTCCTAGAAGAGATCAACCCCGACTGCTCTTTAGAAGGCCAGATCCTGAAGTTGAAACTCAAATACTTTGGCCACCTAATGAGAAGGAAGGACTCACTGGAGAAGGGCCTAATGCTGGGAAAGATTGAGGGCAATAGAAGAAGGGGACAACAGAGAATGAGGTGGCTGGATGGAATCACTGAAGCAGTAGGCGTGAGCTTAAATGGACTCCAGAAGATGGCAGAGGAAAGGAAGACCTGGAGGAACATTGTCCATGGGGTTGCGATGGGTCGGACACGACTTCACAATTAACAACAACAACTCTCCTCCTGTGTTTGTGAGAGTCCAAAATTTCTTTAACTTTGAAATGTTGTTCCCCTTTGATTAGAATGGGGGTTGGAGGTGTTTTCATTGTGGGGCGTAGGGGAGAAGTGATTGCCAGTTTTAATAGGCTACAGTAGAATACTGGGTGAACACGCCTGAGTGCTTTGGGTAGGTCTAATTGACTAACTGGGTTGATGATTTTATTAATTGGAAAGGGGCCAAAGTACTTAATTTTTTCAAAGGTTGCCTAGACTGGAGATATTTGGTGGACAGACTCTGTTGCCTATGTTGAAGTCTTTTGGTTTGGAGCATTTTTTGTGGGTTTTTTTTTATAAGTCTCTTGTATCTGTTGTATTTACTCACCCACAGTCATTTGCTGCATCTCCACATCTATTTCATTGAGGCCTTAATTTATGTATTTATGCATCTCTCTCATTCATCATTAGTCACATCTTCAGGAACTTCCTGAGCCTTCTTTGATCCTGAGAATTTCTTGGGAGGCTGTAAGAATTATTTAAAGCCACAGTTTTGAGGAAAGCGAATGACAGAGTTCATATGTGGTGCTAAACTATTATTTGTTTAGGCATAGTTTCTTGAGTAATTATGATTGGCGGTATGCAAAAACACTATGCTTAGACCAAGCCAATTATACAGTTAGAACAATCAGTGGAATAACCTGCCTCCAGAAGCTGTGAATGCTCCAACAATGGAAGTTTTTAAGAAGAGACTGGACAGCCATTTGTCTGATATGTTATAGGTTTCCTGCCTGAGCAGGGGGTTGGACTAGAAGACCTCCTAGGTCCCTTACAACTCTGTTATTGTGTCATTCTGTTACATGGCAGCTTACTCTATAGACAAATCTGATCTCTGTGAACTTTCTTGTCTCCTAGATACTGCCGGTTAGCTTGGGGCTCCAATGGAGGAGCATCACAGTGGTGGTGATCGATTGATTAATAACAGATCCCACCTCCCCCCAGTCCTGCTCCCACCCTGCCCATCTTTAATTGGGCCCATAGTGTTTGCTTGTGTATTAACTTAACGTTTTTAGTTTATACAATTTTTATCTTTTATGACCGTAAGCCGCCCAGGGTTACCCTGTGGTAAAATGGGCACCCAGTAAAATTTATAAATAAATATATTTTATAAATAAATATTTAATTTAAAAAATCTTAACCAGTATCCAACAAATTGTGAATCTTTTCTTAACTGCAAATTGCCCTAAAAAAAAATGAAGTAGTGATTATAAGAAGCTGCGACCCAAGATGGTTTTTGTTTTTATTTAATGCTCAGACACAGAAAGAGTCTATACCACAGAAAGATCCATTTTAAGTTTTGCTCTGCCCTCCACTTCAAGCATACCTCTAACTTCTTATTATCCAGTTGTAAACAGGCCATTGCAAAGGAGTGGGACCATTTTCTTATTCCCAACCAGTTAAATATTGACTTTACTCTGATTTTCCTTGCCAGCCCTTGCACACCTGCTCAACGAAGATGAACGAGGGAAAAGTAGATGAGGCAGTAGTGACTAATGGGCCCAGCGCATCTCAAGCACCATTTCAGTTTAGTGCCAATCCCACTCTGGAAGACATGTGAGACAGCCCTTTATATCACCCCACTTACCCCTAATTCATGCCGCTTCCCCGTTTTGGAAGGGGTACATATGAAAGATCTCTCCCTCTGCGGCCTTCTCATCTTCTCTTCCACTTTGTCTCCTGCAGCCGGAGCCTCCAGTCGGCCTTCGCAGCTGAGCGGGACTGGGGAAAGTACCACCAGCCCCGGAATCTGCTTCTTGCTCTGGTTGGGGAAGTTGGGGAGCTGGCAGAGCTCTTGTGAGTATAACAATCTGTGGAGTGGGGGGAAGAGATGGGGAGGTAGATCCCGAAATGCCTTCTTGGGGACCGCAAGGGTCCCACCCACTAGGACAGACATGTCAAACACAAGGCTCGGGGGCCGGATGTGGTGGTTTCATGTGGCCTGCGAAGCCATCCTGGAAACAGTGAGGGAACGGCCCCTGCTTCCTTGGCGCTGGCCCAGGCCAGCCGGGAGCCAATGTACAATTTTGTGATGGGCATCTATGCTGAAACACATTCAGTCTTAGCTCCACAAGGCCGTCTGGAAACAGCGAGGAACCAGCCCCTGCCGCTTCAGCCCCGCCCCCTGGGTGCATGCCGGGGAGGTGTCCCCTACTTCACATATCCGGCTTGATGGGCTCCGGGGGAGGGGTTTCAGCAGGCAGTGAGGCTCCTCCAGTGGACCATGCCTTGGCACTTGCCCTGGTCCCACCCCCTTCTGCCAGAGACCCTCACATCTGTCCCACTCCTGCCCAGGCCTCCATAGGCACCCTTGACGTGAACGATGTAGAGCTGGCCATGCCCACCCAATAGGCCACACCCACTCCATCTACACCCACCCAATAGGCCACACACACCCTAGCCACACACACCCCGAGGGCAACCGCAATGCTGATGCGGCCCTCAATGAAATTGAGTTTGACACCCCTGCACTAGGAGTTAGGCAATGCAGAGAAGCTTTCCTTCTGCTAGTTCATGACCGCAATAAAGTTATTTAAATTTGAACTTTGTAGGTTTCCATTGTCCCCTCCCTCTGCAGTTTAATTCGGGAAAAGGGTACTTATAAGCACAGTTGGGACCAGAATTTAATTGCTAAACAAGGTAGTTTTTAAGTGAGTCGTGCCCGATTTTATAACCTTTTTTTGCCACTTGTTAAGCAATCACTGCAGTTGCTAAGTGAGTCATGCTGTCATTAAGTAAATCCCCCTTCCCACATTGACTTTGCTTGTCAGAAGCCAGCTGGGAAGGTCACAAATGGCAATCCGTGACCACAAGACGCGGCAATGGTCATAAATACATGGCAGTTATCAAGTGCCCCAATTTTGATCACATGACCATGAATATATTGTAACGGTCATATGTCCGAGGAACGGTTCTAAGTCTTTTTTCCCCAGTCATTTTAACTTTGGCCACTAAATGAAAGGCTATAAGTTGAGGACTACCTGTGTGTCCACAGGAAGAGCTAAGATTCGGTTAGCTTTGATGGCAATAGGACTGCTTCTGCAGGATATCTGCTAAGAGATCAGTGGGCTTCCTTGTGTAGTTAGTTGTCTCCTGGACTGGGGGGGGGGGTTCTTCCATTCAAATACAAGCGTACATTTTAAATTAGACATCTAGGCAAGTTACAACTTTGACCTGCAGTTGCGAGCAGATCTACAAAATGTGGATGAGGTGCTTTATGGGGGCTCCCCATGGCTGCAACGCTCATCCATATCACCAGTCGGGGACTGGGTTCAGACATGCTGATTTGGTTTGAGCTTAAATGACTGTCCTTATTTACACAATGATGCTCTTTTTGTGGTTTTATTAATTTGGCATGGTTCCCGTTCCATTGGTTAGGTTACAAATGGAGGCGAACATACGTGTCCCAGGATAATGTTGCAGGATCCAATCTGGTTGGGCCACCAGGACCAGGGGTTTTGTATTCCGAGCTTTTGGACTTGTACTGCAGCCCATCTTCAGGGAACTTCTCTCTAGACACACAGCCAAGTTGCTGAAGAAAAGTCAGAAAGGCTAGAGAGAAGTTCCCTAAAGATGGGCTCCAGCAGGCATCTCAAAGCTCAGAAGACAAAACCTCGGGTCCCAATTACTGGCCCAGATTGGACCCTGCATAGGTTATGTTATTTATTTAGCCCAGAAATAATTACCGTACCCTTTATCAGATTACAGAAAAGTATTTTTTTTTTAATTTTAAGATAAAGGCTAGGGCAGGGGTAGGCAACCTTGGCTCTTTTATGACTCGTGGACTTCAACTCCCAGAATTCCTGAGCCAACATGACTCAGCATGGAAACCTCTCCCTTTCCCCTCAGCATGGCTGGCTCAGGAATTCTGGGAGTTGAAGTCCACGAGTCATAAAAGAGCCAAGGTTGCCTACCTCTGGGCTAGGGTAATGCTTTTTGAGCTAAATAAATAAATAACACAACCTATGCCCAGAGCAAACCCAAGTATTGACAGCTGCTTCCTAGCCCTATTCTACTTACCAAGGAAAGGAAAGGGAGAGAAGGATTCTTCAGCTGTGGCACTGGATTCCATTTTCCATGGATATTGGCTTGTCAAGGTTAAAAAAAACTCTGGTTTAGCATGAGAAGAGAATCTCCCTCAGGTTTCCTTCCCCCTCTTCAATCTGGCTCCATCTAGGCTGTTTTTTGCACTCAATGCTTTTGTCTGTTTTTTTTTTTTTTTTTAGCCAATGGCGGGAAGAAGCTCCCGAAGGCCTACCAGGGTGGAGCCCATTGGAGCGTGAAGCTCTTGCTGATGAGCTCAGTGATGTCCTTATTTATCTGGTTGCCCTGGCAAACAAGTGCCATGTGGACCTCCCTACGACTGCTCTCCGTAAAATAGAGAAGAACCGCCTCAAATATCCAGCCAAGCGGGTCTATGGTTCCTCCAAGAAATACACGGAGTATCAGGAATAAGTATGGAGAGAACCTCTTCCTGGATGGAGAGAAGAAGAATCACTCTGTGGCTTCTAGAAGATGCTCTTTTCACGGTTTATGACTTCTTTGGGATGAGCAATTCAAAGTGACCCCTGTTTCGCTTTCGACTTGGGAAGGATCCAGCAAGCTCTGATTCAAAGATAGACCAATGGACCTGTTGTGGAGATCTCTGTTTTTGATCCTTTGCCCTGTCTTTTCTTTTGCAAAGTCGATCTGGGGAACCTGTGACCATCCAGGAAGTGTTGGGCTGCAATTCCATCACTCTTGAGACCGTGTTGGCCAAGAGTTGGAGTCCATCCAGATTCTCCATCCCAAACCTCAAGGGTTGCAGATGGATGCACGGGAGTGCAGAGAAATTTCTCTGGAGGGAGGTAAAACTTAAATGTCCCATTGGCTGTGGAAAAAGATAGTTTACAGAGAGAAATACATGTCCCCTTCCTCGTGGAGGTGTATCAAGCATAGAAGTGCAAGGAGTTTTTATAAACTCTGCTTTCTGAGTGAGGCTAGATTCTTCTCTCCAGCTTATGGCTATAGTTTTAGTTTAGTTTTTAGAGAAAAATAGGTGGCCACCATTTTGGCCTGAAGCAATTGATGATTTCTTCTTGACTGCACATTCTTTCCAGTAGAATTGCCCACCTCAAAGTGTAAATTACACCTCATTTGGTCTTAAAAACAAACGTGGAGGGCTTCTCTGAGGGAAGAAATGGCGGGAAGCTGAAGAATGAAATGGCTGTGGTGGTTTTCCTGCCCAGACTGGCAACATCACAAGGCTATCGTCGTAAAATAATAAAAATTTCAAGAGGTTGCTAGATACGCCTTCTCTGTGTTGATTAATTTGCTCCTATCGAGTCGGCAGAAAGGACGAGTGATGTCATGATGCAAATGTGTCATCCCCTTACAAACACGTGACAGTACAATGTATAGTCAGCACACGCGTGTGATATTGCAACACCAGTGCAGAAACAGTGGAGCACGCGTCATGAGGTGGTCGCACAAATGTCATGATGTGGGAGATACTGTGGATAGAAATGGACACCTGTGTTTCTTCTTCAGCACTTTAGTATCCCCTCCATCATATTTCTATTCTTGCTCGCCCAATAAACCATCCTGCTGATTCTGCCTATTACAGGTAGCCCTNGACCCACTGCATCGCCTCCTCAGCTGTCGGCTGGCCGTTCAGCTCAGAGGCGGCTTCTCTGAACTGGTGGTGGGCTGCGGAGCCCGAGAGTGCACCGGTCGAGGGGCTGGCAGGCTGTGGCTGCTGATGGACACTGTCAGCCCCCATGCGCTCGCTGGCCTCTGTGTGCGGGGGCCGATGGTGTCAGGCAGAAGTCGCCCTGGCCCCTGCCTCACCTTGCCCTGCAACAATGGCACCCCCGCCCTGCCTCGCCTCACCCTGCAGGACGAGCCTCCTACCCACTGTCCCACCTGCCAGAGACCACCTGGATCTCCCCCAACCCTGTCCGGCCCCCACAGGCGTCCCTCTCCACGAGCAACATCGAGGTGACCACGCCCACCTTGGCCACACCCACCCAGTCTGCCATGACCACCACAGCCACGCCTACCCAGTGGGCCATGTCCACCGGCACCCGGCAATAAATAAGTGGGTTTTGGGTTGTAGTTTGGGCACTCGGTCTCTAAAAGGTTCGCCATCACTGGTCTATGGAGATTCTCAGTCATCCACCTCATGGTTGTCCCAAGGGTGCAACACAGTCCTTTCAGCAGTTCCGAAAAGGTTCCACATCCATTTGCATTATTCAGTTGACCCCAAGGGCACAGATAAACCTCCAAGTAGCCCTAGTGACTCCCAGAAAGAGTGCTAATGACCAGATGACTGCAAAGTATATAAATGCTTCCATTCCCTACCATTCAGTCTGAAGAAGCTCCTTGGATGAGAAATGAAACATCTTCAAGGAAAAGCAAACTCCAGTGGCCTCTTGAAAAAGCACCTTTGGGATCATCAGTGCTAGTGAGCATATAAGTGAGTGAGACCCTCTGAAGGAGATGGGTGGTTTAGAAACATGAAATATATAAAAATAAACAGAAGCAAAGTCTACACCAGTGATGGCGAACCTTTTAGAGACCGAGTGCCCAAACTGCAACCCAAAACCCACTTATGCATCGTCGGGTGCCGGGTGGGTATGGCCCATTGGCTGGGCGTGGCTGCGGTGGTAATGGCAGACGGGGTGGGACTAAAAAGTTAAATCAATCAATTCCAACTTTGCAAGATCTTTTTTCCCCCCGCGAGAAGTTGAAATTGACTGATTGAACCTTTTTTTTTTTTTTTGCACATGGCGGCGGAAACCTAAAGCGAAAAGGTTTTATAAAACCCAGCTGAAGGCCTAGGACTGGGGCGACGGCGCGCGTGCCCACAGAGAGGGCTCTGAGTGCCGCCTCTGGCACCCATGCCATAGGTTCGCCACAACTGGTCTACACTGACTAGCGCTGATGATGTTACATAGTTTGGGTAATGAAATCTCTGCAAGAAAACAACCAAGCTCAGAGAGCATCAAGGACAGTGCAGACAGTTCAAATCTGAGCTACAAATATTCTCTTTTATTGGTATATTTTTCTTCTTTGAGGGAAATGAGAGAAAGCGCTTTATCTTTTCTCTGGGAGATCTCTTTTGCATCTGATTGCATAATGGTAGGTGGGAATACCATGGTTTACCAAGGCCATGTTTTCCCCAGTTGCAATGTATGGCTGTGAAAGTTGGACCATAAGAAAGGCTGAGCGCCAAAGAATTGAGACCTTTGAACTACGGTGCTGGAGAAGACTCCTGCGAGTCCCCTGGACTGCAAGGCGATCAAACCGGTCAGTCCTAGAGGAGATCAACCCCGACTGCTCTTTAGAAGGCCAGATCCTGAAGTTGAAACTCAAATACTTTGGCCACCTAATGAGAAGGAAGGACTCACTGGAGAAGGGCCTAATGCTGGGAAAGATTGAGGGCAATAGAAGAAGGGGACGACAGAGAATGAGGTGGCTGGATGGAGTCACTGAAGCAGTAGGCGTGAGCTTAAATGGACTCCAGAAGATGGTAGAGGACAGGAAGGCCTGGAGGAACGTCATCCATGGGGTCGCGATGGATCGGACACGACTTCGCAACTAACAACAACAACGTGAGAATGACCTTGGGACATGGGGCAGAGCCGTGCTCAGAATTAGGGCATGGCAAACATCTCAGAAAAGACTCTCCCTAATTCCTTAGGCTGTAAAGGCGAAGGGGGAGAGATGTTCTTTCAGACTTTCGAAATTCTGTCAACGTAACCTTAGAATAAAGTAGAGCTAGTACTTCTGGGTGTGTTTCTTGTCTGGACTACCTCGCAAGGCTGACAGATACCCAAGGGATTCCCCCACCCCTTGCAACTAAGAGGGAAACCAAGCAGGAAATATGAGATGGAAAGTTGCAGAAGTCCATCATTCTCCTTTGCCATCAACCCCATCACTTGCATGAAAGTGATAGTAGGATGGTTGCATAACGGTCCTGCTTCTCTTTGTGACTCACCTCCTCGTCCTTCTCGCGAATTAACTTCTCTGTCTCAGACATCGGCAGGACAGGCAGGTCGGTGGCACTCTGGCGGGACAGTTTCCTAGCGAGACAGGAGTTTTAAATTTCACCGGGTCACATTCTTGGTATGTACGTATCTGATGATTTGATTATCTATGCTTTATTTAAATGGGTGTTTTCCAAACGTGGCAACTTTTAAGATGCATGGGCTTCAACTCCCAGAATTTTCCACCCAGCGTTGGCTGTGAGTTAAAGTCCACAAGTCTTAAAAGTTGCCAAGTTTGAAAAACATTGATTTAAATAAGCTCAACTGAAAAAGAAAGATTAGAAAAAGGGGGGAAAGAGGAAAAGCAAAACCACAGCAAATTATATATCTTTGGGCCTCTTACACATATTATACACGTATATAAAGTTTTATACAACAGTTCAGTTAAGAATGATTGTACTTCATTTTAATAATCCAAGCAGTCTTCTATATCAGTGGTTCTCAACCTGTGGGTCGGGACCCCATTTGGGGTCGATCGACCATTTCATGGGGGTCGCCAAGCAAGGCTGTCCGCCATTTTTTTTGTCCGCCATTTTTTTGTCCGCCATTTTTTTCCCCTTTTCCGGCGGGTGCCTTACCTCCCTTGAGCTGGGCCAGCTGGTGGTCGGCCTGCTCCGTCTCTGCCGCTTGCCAGCTACACCTCGGCCGGCGCAGGGGGCGGAACCACGCATGCGCGGCACTCCCGGGCAGGGAAAGTCCTCGACGTACGACCGGTTGGGTAGTCCTTGACTTACGACTGGTTTAGTCCTCGACTTACGACCGGTTTAGTCCTCGACTTACGACCGGTTTAGTCCTCGACTTACGACCGGTTGGGGTCGCGGCATTAAAAAGGTTGAGAACCACTGCTCTATATGGATCTACGTACAGTTCATCTACAATCCTGAGGGTTAACAAGCTTTATTTTTTAAAAAAGACACCGGATTGGCAATGAAGCTAGTCTGTGTTACCTCTGTTATATATTTTTTTCTGCCAGTGTCTTCATTAATAAAATTTCAAAGGATTTTTTTTTTAGAAAAATCTTGTTTCAACTGATTCCGAATACTCCATTAAGTCAGGTGAAAGGCATACCCTGGCCTAATTCAGATAAATCGCTAAGCCATCATGTATGTTTGGCTTTGGCGTAACAGATTGTGTAAACCTAGCCTGTGGTTTAGAAACCATGATTTATGAGTCAGCTTGTTTATAGGTAATCCTTGACTTACACATTCCTTTAACAGCCGTTCAAAGTTAACAGTAGCTTTGGAAAAAAGTGACTTACAACTAGTCCTCATGGTTACAACCATTGCAGCATGGGCTCACGTGATCAAAATTTGGGCACTTGGCAACCAGGATGTATTTACGACCGTTGCAGTGTCCTGAGGTCATGTGATCACCATTTGTGACCTTCCCAATTGGCTTGAGACAAGCAAAATCAGTAGGGGAAACCGGATCTGCTCGCAGGTGCATGTTTGACTTAACAACTGCAGTGTTTCGCCCTAACAAGTGTGGCAAAAAAGGTCGTAAAATTTTGCATGTCTTACTTAACAACTGCCTTGCATAGCAACAGAAATTCTGGTCCCTATTTTGGTCGTACTCAAAGAAGTAGTACAAGATCAGAAGTTGTGGAGAGACCTGCCCCGTAGCATTACCAAGAGTCGGACTTGACTGAATGGATAATCAAGGTCACGTGAAGTATTAATACCATTTTACAATGCTTTGGTAAGGCCACACTTGGAATACTGCATCCAGTTTTGGTCACCATGATGTAAAAAAGATGTTGAGACTCTAGAAAGAGTACAGAGAAGAGCAACAAAGATGATTAGGGGACTGGAGGTTAAAACATATAAGGAACGGTTGCTGGAATTGGGTATGTCTAGTTTAACGAAGAGAAGGACGAGGGGGGACATGAGAGCAGTGTTCCAATATCTCAGGGGCTGCCACAAAGAAGAGGGAGTCAAGCTATTCTCCAAAGCGCCTGAAGGCAGGACAAGAAGCAACGGATGGAAACTAATCAAAGAGAGAAGCAACCTAGAACTGAGGAGAAACTTCCTGACAGTTAGAACAATTAACCAGTGGAACAACCTGCCTCCAGAAGCGGTGAATGCTCCAACACTGGAAGTTTTTAAGAAGAGACTGGACAGCCATTTGTCTAAAATGGTATAGGCTTTCTTGCCTGAGCAGGGGCTTGGACTAGATGACCTCCAAGGTCCTTTCCGACTTTTTATTATTATTATTATTATTATTATTATTATTATTATTATTATTATTATTATTATTATTATTACTACTACTACTACTACTACTACTATTAGTATTATTGATCATCGCACAGTCAGCCAGATGTTCAGATTGGATTTGACATTTCTGTCTACCTATCGAGTCCTTCCCAAGGACCTGGGATAGGCAGATGTGGATGTTTGATGGTATTACAGATATCGTCGCAGGATGGAAGCCGTTCCTAGTAAGGCTGCTTTTTGCAATTGACTAATGGCAAATTTGTCAATGCCAATGGTGTTCAAGTGGTGCTCCAGTTGTTTTGGGATTGCACCCAAGGCAATTATTATTATTATTGTTGTTATTGTTTATTATTATTACTATCATCATCATCATCATCATCATCATCATCATTATTATTATTATTATTATTATTATTATTATTATTATTATTATTATTATTATTATTATTATACCATCATCATCATTCTGGACGTAAGTCAAGGACTATCTATAAACCAATTGCTGGTGGTTTTTTGTTTCTGTTATGCCATACAAACACAGCCAGTCACTTGATTCATCGGAGTTCTCTTAGCTAACTTCCCATTTTTCCAAAGTCCCAAATCGGGCTTACGCGCGGCTACTGCGATCCCGAGCCCCGGGTCTGGTGAGACTCTGAATGTACTGTGCGCGGTAATTTTCATAATGAACCTCCTGGGTCACATCCTTCAAGTCCTGCATGTGAGTTTGAATCAGCATGTTCCTAAGTTTAAGGAAGTCACAGTGAGCGGTGTTCTCCACTAGGAGAAGGAGAGAGAGAAAAAAAACGGGATTAGTACATGTACCACCTCTGACTTCCCATGGCACAGTGCCCTCTGCTGCCCATGTTGCTCTTTAAGAAATCTTTAAAAGATTTACCTTCCACGGTTCCCCACGCATACTGTCTCCCCCGAAATACTTTGCCCTTTAGCTCTCTGACCACGTGGCTAGATCCAACGACAGCAAAAGGAATGCTTCTCTGCGGGGAGAACGCTAATTAGATCCTTGGCAGCTTTAACTAATCCAGTGTTAGACTTTGGCAACTTGAAGATGCGTGGACCTCAACTCCCAGAATTCCCCAGCCAGCATGGCTGGCTGGGGAATTCTGGGAGTTGAGGTCCACGCATCTTCAAGTTGCCAAGCTTGAGAAATAGTAATCTAATCCCAGAGAGCATCCCGTGAAACCCACAGGTAGGTTGTGATTCTCCCACCTTCATCTCAGCATCCTGAGCTTTGAACACTTCGTCTTCATCGGAGTCACAGTCAGGAAATTCGTAAATGCAGATGCTGTTGGCTTCTAACTCCTGCCGAATCTGTAATTTTAAAACCGCCTTGAAATATAACTACGAAAGGGATGGTGGGAGTTTAATGCAGGTGCTTTCAGGTAGAATCAGGCGTGGCTAGGAAGTGGATGGGAGACCACAAGGAAATCTTGATGAGGACATTTTTAAAAAATCGTCCTGGAGGAAGCCAAAATTATAACTTGTGATGGTCCTGACACTTAGCATCTCCACTAAGTCCCAGCATCCCCAAGGTCACATGATCAAAATTCAGGTGCTTGGCAACCAGTACGCATTTATGACAGTTGCAGCCTCCCGGGGTCATATGATTGCCATTTGCAACCTTCTCAGCCGGCGGCCAGCAAGCAAAGTCAATGGGGGAAACTGGATTTGCTTAATGACCGCATGATTCACTTAACAACTGCAGTGATTTGCTTAACATCCATGGCAAAAAAAGATCATAAAATAGGACACAACTCTCTTATCAACTGCCTTGCTTAGCAATGGAGATTCTGGTCCCAACTGTGGTCATAAGTCAAGGACTACCCGTGTTTCTCTGAAAATAAGACCGGGTATTATTATTTTTTTGCCTCCAAAAGAGGCACCAGGTCTTATTTTCAGGATGTGTCTTTGGCACCGACAGCCTCGCCCAGCCGGCCTGCATTTTGCGGTCCAGAAAGGCCTATGCAGCCGAGTACTGAGCTATGGATTCAATCCATAGCTCGGTTCTCGGCTGCAGTGGCCTTCCGGAAAGGCCTGTGACTGAGAAATGCAGACCTGGCTGCAGAAGACGCCGCAGAAGAAGTGGGCCGGCGAGGAAAGGCCTGGCTGCAAGGTGAGTGGGTGCGGGGCGCGTGGGGCAACTCCACACCCCCACTCTAACTTGATTTTTAGATTTGTGCCTCACCCCAAAACTAGAGCTTACTTTTGGGGTAGGGCTTATATTAGGCCTACTCCCCAAAAATCAAGCTAGGGTTTATTTTCGGGGCAGGTCTTGCTTTCGGGGAAACGGTACCTGTAATACAAGCGAAAGGGGTCTGCATTTGCTTGTAATCTGCAAGATTTATTTACAAGTTTTTTTCCCCTTGTGGATACCTTTTCTTTCTTGTGCTGCACCTCTGACGGCGTCAAGCAATCCGCTTTTCCAATCACAGGCAGAATGTTGACTTTGTCATGGATGGCTCGGAGGAATTCTATATCCAGGGGGCGGAGCCTGTAGCAAAAGAGGAGGAGCCAGAGGTTTGCCCATCCTTGGAAAATGTTACCGGTAACAGCCAAGCTGTTTGGTTCTGCCTAGCTAATTATTATTTATTTCAAATAAAATAAGAATCTCATCCTGAGGTCAGGATGGATAGTTGGTATGCAAGGGCTTTTGAACGTGTTTGGTAATATTTTTATTATCTTTTTGCCAGGACAAACATTGTACTGGATGGTGGGTTCAAATCCCGGGTTAGGTTCTATCTGAAGTTAAGCTGTGGAGTGCTTGGTGCTCTCTGAGCTTTGTTGTTTCCTTTCAGATGTTTCATTACCTTACTAGGTAACATCATCAGTGCTAGTGAGTGTGGAGTTCGCTCCCTGTTTATATACAGTACCTTGCCTTGTCGGTGTTGAACTAAATTAATACTTGCTGTTCCTTTGGAGATACCTGGTCCTCCCAGGAGACCAGGGGCAAGGCTCTCACCTACTTTTCACTCTGCTTCACTCCTAAACTTGTGTGCATCGTACCCGTGTCCAAAAGGCGAGAGGACATAGAGGCAGCAATGAACACGGCCATCCTGAATATTCTTGCGGTCGAGGCCGCTCTCATCCCGAAAATACTGTTCAAACTGACCATCGATATAATTGGCAATTGGTTTCCAGCTGTAAGATAAAAGGGAAAGAAAGAAAGCCAGTTTGGTGTAGTCTAGTGCAGGGGTCTGCAACTTTGACAACTTAAAGACTTGTGGACTTCAGCTCCCAGAATTCCTCAGCCAGCATAGCTGGCTGAGGAATTCTGGGAGCTGAAGTCCACAAGTCTTTTAAGTTCTTACTAGTGGTTAAGCACCAGTCTAGAAAGCAGGAGATTGTGAGTTCTAATCCTGCCTTAGCCAGGAAATCCAGCTGGGTGACTTTGGGGCAGTCAGTCTTTCTCTTAACTTACCTCATACGGTTGCTGTTACAGGGAAAATAGGAAAAGGAAGAATGTGTGTTGGATGTATCAGCCGCACTGAGTTATTTGTAAAAATAATAAAGGCAGGATACAAATAAATTAAATAAATTTGGGGTAAGCCAGGTTTTTTTTTAAATTTTTAAAAAAGGATTTGTGGAATGTATCACTGGAGATGATAAAACAGTAGAACCTGAAATGTTTCTATCCAAATTTTTTCCTCACGTTTTCTACGAAACGAAATCAAATTGGAGTTATTTTAATTTTCTTTCTCATCCTTGCTTCAGTCTCTGAACTGTGTACAGGGACCCATTGACTTCCAACGATTGATTTAGTGATTGTTCAAAGTTACAACACTGAAAAAAGTGACTTGCAACCTGTCCCCACACTTATGACCATTCCACCATCCCCATGGTTACGTGATCAAAATTCGGCCCCTTGGCCATCAGCCTGTATTTACGACAGTTGCAGCATCCCAAGGTCATGTGATCACCATTTGCAACCTTCCCAATCAGCAAGTAGAGTTAATGGATTCACTTAATGACCGCATGATTCACTTAAGTAAAACTGCTGGGTTTTACTTAACAGCCATGGCAAAAAAAAAATGGAAACTTGCCTCGCTTAAACTTGCCTCTTAAAGTTGAACTTTCCTCGCTTAACAACCCTCTTCCTTAGCAATGAAAATTCTGGTAATTTTGGCAATTCTCTGGTTGTAAATTGAGGACTAGCTATAATCTTGTGTCCCAGTCTCTCCTTAATGTTTTTTTTTTCATACCTCTACCAAAGTCATCTCTAAATCTGTTTACTGCAATCTCATGCCAAAAGGCTCTTTCCAATCAGGATTCTGTGCGTACTTTTTTTGTGAATAGGTGTAATACGGTTTTCAATCACAGAATTAAGACATAAGTGTGCCCAGAGGTTTATAAAGATTTATACTGCTTTATACAAACTCTAATGAGAGCACACCTGGAATACTGCATCCAGTTTTGGTCACCACATTATAAAAAAGATGTTGAGACTTTGGAAAGTGTGCAGAGAAGAGCAACAAAGATGATTAAAGGCCTAGAGATTAAAACACACGGAGAACGGTTGCAGGATTTGGGTATGGCTAGTCTAGAGAAAAGAAGGACTAGGAGTGTCACAATAGCAGTATTCCAGTAATTGAGGGGCTGCCACAAAGAAGAGGGGGTCAACTTATTTTCCAAAGCACCAGAGGGCAGGACAACAAACAATGGATGGAACAAATCAAGGAGAGAGGCAACCTGGAATTAAGGAGAAACCTCTTAACAGTGAGGACAATTAACCAGTGGAACAGCTTGCCTCCAGAAGTTGTGGGTGCTCCATCACTAGAGTTTTTTTTTTTTTAAGAAGAGACTGGACAGCCACTTGTTTGAAATGGTATAGGTCTCCTGCTTGAGCCGGGGGTGGACTAGAAGATCTCCAAAGTTATTCTGTAGGTGCCTCTTACCACTCTGTGTTGTCTATTGCATCGCCAAGTCCTGGAGTATCAATCACTGTCAGCTTGACTTTCACTCCTTGTTCCTCAATATCTACGGCATGCTTGACAATTTCCAGAGTCTGGGAGATCCTGGCTGTGAAGAGGAAGAAGAGGAAAGCAGGACCAACCCCGAGGTCTCCTAATCAGGTTACTCCCCCCAGGCCCATCTTCCCAAAATCATCAGCTCTACTCTCACCTTGTGCATCTGGAAGCACTCGGTCCTTATAGAGATCAGTCAAGAAAAGGCTGTTGATGAGAGTGGACTTTCCCAGGCCAGATTCTCCTATAGAACAAATGCAGAAAGTTTGACTACAAGTAGTCCTCAACGTAACGACCGTGGTGGGGACCAGAATTTATGTTACTAGGCAAAACAGCTGTTAAATGAGCTGGGGCCGATTTTACGTCCTTTTTTTGCCACACTAGTTTAGTGAATCAGTTTAGGCGTTAAGTGGATCACATCGTTGTTAAGCGAATCTGCCTTCTCCCTTTGACTTTGCTTGTTGGAAGCCAATTGCGAAGGTCAGAAATGGCAATCACATTTTCAACCGTAGTAAATGCTGGTTGTCAAGTGCCCAAGTTTCGATCACCCGACAACAAGAATGCAAGAATTGGTCCTAAGTCATTTTTTTCAGTGCCACTGTAACTTGGAACAGTCACTCAATGAATGGTTGTAAGTTGAGGACTATCTTTATGGAGTTTTCAGGGGAAGTACAAATTGGGAATCTATAATGTCACTGCTTCATGATGATGTATTGGGTGAGTTGTCATTGGCTGCAGTCTCTGACATGCTAAGCCAGGAGTCTTCAAACTTGGCCCTTTTATGACTTGTGGACTTCAACTCCCAGAATTCCTCAGCCAGGCACGCTGACTGAGGAATTCTGGGAGTTGAAGTCCACAAGTCATAAAAGGGCCAACAAACTTCTGAGGACACGATTCCGGTTCGTTTACCAGAATACGTCCCCAGGAGTTTGAACCGGTGAAATTCTGAACACCTAAAGTAGAGGGTCTTAAGGGATCGGTCGGTATAACCGACCCCTTAAGACCCTCAACTTCAGGTGTTCAGTATTTTCCCGGTTCAAACTTCTGAGGACACGATTCCGGTTCGTTTACCAGTTATGCAGGGGTCTTCAAACTTGGCCACTTTAAAACTTGTGGATTTCAATTCCCAGAATTCCCCAGCCAGCCATATTGGCTGGGGAATTCTGGGAGTTGAAGTCCACAAGTCTTAAAGTGGCCAAGTTTGAGAACCCCTGTTTCTATGGTTCAGCATAACATACAATGTGTGTGAACTCAGCCACTGACATGATCTAACATCTAAACATCTAACATGCTAAACACCTGGGTATCCTTCAAGACTGAATCAAGGTCCGGGGTATAATTTGTGGTAGAAATATATCAATAACCTAAAATGCAATAAGAGAAAGCCTCAATTTTACCTTATTTTGGCCAGGATGTTCAGACTTCCATTGGGTTAGTGGAGGAAACAATACAGGTAATCCTTGACTTACAACCATTCATTTAGTGACCATTCAAAGTTGCAAAGGCATTAAAAAAATGACTTATAACCAATTCTTGCCTTCTTGTAGTCAGGTGATTGAAATTTGGGCACTTATGACTTATGATTATTTTTCCCACAACCATTGAGGCATCACCTGGTCACGTGATCACAATTCAGACGCTTGGCAACTGACTCATATTTATGACAATTGCAGCATCCTGGGGTCATGTGATCCCCTTTTGCAATTTTCAGACAAGCAAAGTCAATGGGGAAGCCAGATTCTCTTAACAACCTTGTTATTAACTTAACAACCACAGCGATTCAGTTAATAACTGTGGCAAGAAAGGTCGTAAAATGGGGCAAAACTCTCTTAACAAGTGTTTCACTTAGCAACAGAAATTTGGGGCTCAATTGTGGTTGTAGGTCGAGGACTACATATACACACACACACACACACACACACACACATTAGCCCTCATTAGCTCATTAGCCCTCATATTTTTATATATATAAACATTTAAGAATTAGGAATACTGTATATTAACTATATTATCCTAGCCCAGATTTCAAAAGTGAAAACTGCCTGTTCTTAACCAAACAAGATACAAACAAAATAAGACACCATCCATTCTCAACATCTTATATTACAGTACAATGAGCAATTCTGGAGGAGGAGGAGGAGGAGGAGGAGGAGGAG
>NW_015390638.1:0-2140 GCF_001527695.2 Protobothrops mucrosquamatus | reverse complement strand
GGACCGACCCTTGTGGCACCCCACAAGTTAGGGGCCTTGGGCTCGACCTCTGTCCCCCTGCCAATACAGACTGCGTGCGGTCGGTGAGGAAGGAGGAGAACCACCGCATAACGGTGCCTCCCACTCCCAACCCCACCAGGCGCCGCAGCATGATACCGTGGTCCACAGTATCAAAAGCCGCTGAGAGGTCCAAAAGAACATAAACATGTGGTTGCATTCAGCCTCCCCAGGATCCTGTCCACGTCCTCGGGGGCCACAGAGTCAAACTCCTCCCATATAACAGTCTCAAGACCTGCTCCCGTCTCCTCCCCCGGGGCCACCCAGTCAAAGACAAGACCTTCTCGGATCTGAGCGACTTTGTCATACAGATATTGAGCAAAGTCCTCGGCCCTCCCCTCCAGGGGATCCCCTCCCTCCCTCAACTGGAGGAGAGAGCGGGTCACCCTGAAGAGGGTGGCCGGGCGATTATCTGATGACGCAATGAGGGTGGAGTAGTAATTAGACCTAGCCACTCTCATCGCCACTAGGTAGGATCTAACCTGCGTCCTTGCCTGTGCTCGATCGGATTCGGTTCGGCTAGCCCTCCAACTGCTCTCTAGGCGTCTTTTCCGGCGTTTCATCTCTCTCAGCTCCTCAGTAAACCAGGGAGCCAGTTGAGATCTGCGCCGGGTCAGAGGCCACAAAGGCACGACTCGGTTCAGTGCTGCGGCAGCGGCCACTTCCCAGGCCGCCGCCAGATTTTCAGCCGAGTCGCGAACTAGATCCTCAGGATATGGCCCAAGCTCCGTCCGGAACCTCTCTGGGTCCATCAGGCGCCTGGGACGGAACCATCTATGCGGTTCCGACTCCCTGCGGCGGGGGGGAGCGGTCCGGAAGTCCATCTTAAGGAGTGAATGATCTGACCATGACAGGGGCTCTATAACTACCTCCCCCGTTTCCAGATCGTTCTGCCACTAGCCAGAGACAAAAATTAGATCCAGTGTGTGTCCTCCCGTGTGAGTGGGGGCATAAACTAATTGGGTCAAGTCCAAGGCCGTCATGGAAGCCAAGAACTCCCGAGCTGCCGCCGACGTTTCGCCCGCTGATGGCAGATTGAAATCCCCCATGACTATAAGTCTGGGGGTCTCAACCGCCACCCCGGCTATTACGTCAGTCAACTCAGGCAGGGCCGTTGATACATAGCAGGGAGCTAGGTATATAATCAACAGGCCCACTTGTACCCCTTGCCCCCACTTCACAAGGAGGGACTCCCCACCGTCTATCTGAGGTACAGTGGTCTCCCTCGGACATCTGATTTTTTTAATATGTTTTATTGATTTTTAAGACATAAATCACAAAATAGTTGGTTAACAGTGTATTTGCTGGGTTTGTAAAGAAAAATCATTGACAATTGATTTCTATAATGCATAATCCACATATTCAAACAAATGTTTCTTTTTTTAAAAAATATTCTCTCTGGTAGATCCCATCGTCTATATTCTTAATTTTAACTTTAATATTTTAATATTTTTCCTTTGATCAGTATCTTTCTTGATCAATGTGTTTTGCTGAATCAGAGAGTTTTTCCATCTATTTTTCCCCAACCAATTATACGATTTGTTCCAGATTTCATAATAATCTATTTCACTCTTATCCTTGAGTTCTAACGTCAACCTATCCATTTCAGCACAGGATGAAATCTTATTTATTACCTCTTATTCTGTGGGTGTCTCATTATCTTTCCATCTCTGTGCAAAGACTAATCTTGCTGCTGTTAGCATGTGTAGTAATACAGGTGAAACTCGAAAAATTAGAATATCGTGCAAAAGTTCATTTATTTCAGTAATGCAACTTAAAAGGTGAACCTAATATATGAGATAGACTCATTACATGCAACATCCTCACATTTATCCCTCCAGAGAGTCAGGCACTACAGCTCAGCATTTTGGGGGGTGGGTGGGTGGGGGGCTCAGCTTGGCTTATTTAGTGCCCACCACCTTTTCAGGTCTCAGCTCCGTCGTGTTTTCCTTTCTAGGTCGTGCTTCGAAATGTGGATTTGAACTCACCATATCTGGGGTCTGTCTCTTGCATTTGTCCTTAGTTTACAGGCAGGCCTTGACTTAACAACAGCTTAGTGACTTTTTCAAAGTTACGACAACCC